>NC_091167.1:40115999-40388499 GCF_040958095.1 Procambarus clarkii
CAATATCACAACAATAACTATGGGGGGGTAACAATATCACAACAATAACTATGGGGTAACAATATCACAACAATAACTATGGGGGTAACAATATCACAACAATAACTATGGGGGGGTAACAATATCACAACAATAACTATGGGGGGGTAACAATATCACAACAATAACTATGGGGGGGTAACAATATCACAACAATAACTATGGGGGTAACAATATCACAACAACAACTATGGGGGGTAACAATATCACAACAATAACTATGGGGGTAACAATATCACAACAATAACTATGGGGGTAACAATATCACAACAATAACTATGGGGGGGTAACAATATCACAACAATAACTATGGGGGGTAACAATATCACAACAATAACTATGGGGGGGTAACAATATCACAACAATAACTATGGGGGTAACAATATCACAACAACAACTATGGGGGGGTAACAATATCACAACAATAACTATGGGGGTAACAATATCACAACAATAACTATGGGGGTAACAATATCACAACAATAACTATGGGGGGGTAACAATATCACAACAATAACTATGGGGGTAACAATATCACAACAATAACTATGGGGGGGTAACAATATCACAACAATAACTATGGGGGGGTAACAATATCACAACAATAACTATGGGGGGTAACAATATCACAACAATAACTATGGGGGGTAACAATATCACAACAATAACTATGGGGGTAACAATATCACAACAATAACTATGGGGGTAACAATATCACAACAATAACTATGGGGGGGTAACAATATCACAACAATAACTATGGGGGGTAACAATATCACAACAATAACTATGGGGGGGTAACAATATCACAACAATAACTATGGGGGTAACAATATCACAACAATAACTATGGAGGGGTAACAATATCACAACAATAACTATGGGGGGGTAACAATATCACAACAATAACTATGGGGGTAACAATATCACAACAACAACTATGGGGGGGTAACAATATCACAACAATAACTATGGGGGTAACAATATCACAACAATAACTATGGGGTAACAATATCACAACAATAACTATGGGGGGGTAACAATATCACAACAATAACTATGGGGGTAACAATATCACAACAATAACTATGGGGGGTAACAATATCACAACAATAACTATGGGGGGGTAACAATATCACAACAATAACTATGGGGGGGTAACAATAGCACAACAATAACTATGGGGGTAACAATATCACAACAATAACTATGGGGGGGTAACAATAGCACAACAATAACTATGGGGGTAACAATATCACAACAATAACTATGGGGGGTAACAATATCACAACAATAACTATGGGGGTAACAATATCACAACAATAACTATGGGGGTAACAATATCACAACAACAACTATAGAGGTAATCAACAACAACAACAACAACAACAACAACAACAACCTTGCAACAGAACAAGTTACAATTAAACAAATGTTTTACATTCAATATTTGAGCAATTGTTGACACATTAGATTTATTAAAGGAAACAAAATGTTGTTATAATTATGTTCCATTACTACATTGGCGCCGGGTCTTGAGCAACGGCAGGACGGCTCGTGCCAAGTTTGGAACTGGTCTGGCCTTAGTTTGGTGTTGGTTCACCTGAGAACATCGCTTACACTAAAATGTTCACTAGAAAACATTCCTTACACTAAAATGTTCACTACGCACAACACTTACACCACAATGTTCACTTCAAAACAACACTTAAACTACAATGTTCACTACAACACTACACTTACACCACAATGTTCACTACAACACTATACAACAACTACGACCCGCATAAAATGTTCAACAAGTGTATATAGCTCCCATTTACTCTGTATGATTTGCATACAACAAATTTGTCAATTTCTAATTGCTAACACTAAGCGTATACATTAGATGTATATCCTATTCATGCCCTGAGTGCCCTCATACTCTGAGCGCCCTCATACCCTGAGCGCCCTCATACCCTGAGCGCCCTCATACCCTGAGTGCCCTCATACTCTGAGCGCCCTCATACCCTGAGTGCCCTCATACCCTGAGCGCCCTCATACCCTGAGTGCCCTCATACTCTGAGCGCCCTCATACCCTGAGTGCCCTCATACTCTGAGCGCCCTCATACCCTGAGTGCCCTCATACCCTGAGCGCCCTCATGCCCTGAGTGCCCTCATACTCTGAGCGCCCTCATACCCTGAGTGCCCTCATACCCTGAGCGCCCTCATACCCTGAGTGCCCTCATACCCTGAGCGCCCTCATACCCTGAGTGCCCTCATACTCTGAGCGCCCTCATACCCTGAGTGCCCTCATACCCTGAGCGCCCTCATACCCTGAGTGCCCTCATACTATGAGCGCCCTCATACCCTGAGTGCCCTCATACCCTGAGCGCCTTCATACCCTGAGTGCCCTCATACTCTGAGCGCCCTCATACCCTGAGTGCCCTCATACCCTGAGCGCCCTCATACCCTGAGCGCCCTCATACCCTGAGCGCCCTCATACCCTGAGCGCCCTCATGATTCTCTTTATGTATGAGTACCCAGATTGGCCTGACGGAGCCATGATCGACA
Organism: Procambarus clarkii; assembly: GCF_040958095.1. Lineage (NCBI taxonomy): Eukaryota > Metazoa > Arthropoda > Malacostraca > Decapoda > Cambaridae > Procambarus > Procambarus clarkii. The sequence continues at coordinate 40,118,592 of NC_091167.1, forward strand.
GCCAGCATTAATATCAAACCAATCACTCATTACATAATTATTATACATACGCTGCTGCCTAGATGTCCGCTTCATACAACATACAGCATCATTCTTCCAACTCCATACATGCTCACAAGTCTCCAAAATCTTTCTCCTTTGACTTTACTAAATGTTTGATCCAAGTCCCTTGTAGATTACGAGCTTTCTCGCAGGCGTTATGTAGGTGACTTAAACTAAATATCTGTTCTTCACACTCTTCTACTGTGGAACAGACCTCGTTCATCACTGTTCTTCACACATTACCACTGTGGAACAGAGCTTGTTCATCACTGTTCTTCACACTCTTCTACTGTGGAACAGAGCTTGTTCATCACTGTTCTTCACACATTACCACTGTGGAACAGAGCTTGTTCATCACTGTTCTTCACACTCTTCTACTGTGGAACAGAGCTTGTTCATCACTGTTCTTCACACACTACCACTGTGGAACAGAGCTTGTTCATCACTGTTCTTCACACACTACCACTGTGGAACAGAGCTTGTTCATCACTGTTCTTCACACACTACCACTGTGGAACAGAGCTTGTTCATCACTGTTCTTCACACACTACCACTGTGGAACAGACCTTGTTCATCACTGTTCTTCACACACTACCACTGTGGAACAGACCTTGTTCATCACTGTTCTTCACACACTACCACTGTGGAACAGACCTTGTTCATCACTGTTCTTCACACACTACCACTGTGGAACAGACCTTGTTCATCACTGTTCTTCACACACTACCACTGTGGAACAGACCTTGTTCATCACTGTTCTTCACACACTACCACTGTGGAACAGACCTTGTTCATCACTGTTCTTCACACACTACCACTGTGGAACAGACCTTGTTCATCACTGTTCTTCACACACTACCACTGTGGAACAGACCTTGTTCATCACTGTTCTTCACACACTACCACTGTGGAACAGACCTTGTTCATCACTGTTCTTCACACACTACCACTGTGGAACAGACCTTGTTCATCACTGTTCTTCACACACTACCACTGTGGAACAGACCTTGTTCATCACTGTTCTTCACACACTACCACTGTGGAACAGACCTTGTTCATCACTGTTCTTCACACACTACCACTGTGGAACAGACCTTGTTCATCACTGTTCTTCACACACTACCACTGTGGAACAGACCTTGTTCATCACTGTTCTTCACACACTACCACTGTGGAACAGACCTTGTTCATCACTGTTCTTCACACACTACCACTGTGGAACAGACCTTGTTCATCACTGTTCTTCACACACTACCACTGTGGAACAGACCTTGTTCATCACTGTTCTTCACACACTACCACTGTGGAACAGACCTTGTTCATCACTGTTCTTCACACACTACCACTGTGGAACAGACCTTGTTCATCACTGTTCTTCACACACTACCACTGTGGAACAGACCTTGTTCATCACTGTTCTTCACACACTACCACTGTGGAACAGAGCTTGTTCATCACTGTTCTTCACACACTACCACTGTGGAACAGACCTTGTTCATCACTGTTCTTCACACACTACCACTGTGGAACAGACCTTGTTCATCACTGTTCTTCACACACTACCACTGTGGAACAGACCTTGTTCATCACTGTTCTTCACACACTACCACTGTGGAACAGACCTTGTTCATCACTGTTCTTCACACACTACCACTGTGGAACAGAGCTTGTTCATCACTGTTCTTCACACACTACCACTGTGGAACAGACCTTGTTCATCACTGTTCTTCACACACTACCACTGTGGAACAGACCTTGTTCATCACTGTTCTTCACACACTACCACTGTGGAACAGACCTTGTTCATCACTGTTCTTCACACACTACCACTGTGGAACAGACCTTGTTCATCACTGTTCTTCACACACTACCACTGTGGAACAGACCTTGTTCATCACTGTTCTTCACACACTACCACTGTGGAACAGACCTTGTTCATCACTGTTCTTCACACACTACCACTGTGGAACAGACCTTGTTCATCACTGTTCTTCACACACTACCACTGTGGAACAGACCTTGTTCATCACTGTTCTTCACACACTACCACTGTGGAACAGACCTTGTTCATCACTGTTCTTCACACACTACCACTGTGGAACAGAGCTTGTTCATCACTGTTCTTCACACACTACCACTGTGGAACAGACCTTGTTCATCACTGTTCTTCACACACTACCACTGTGGAACAGACCTTGTTCATCACTGTTCTTCACACACTACCACTGTGGAACAGACCTTGTTCATCACTGTTCTTCACACACTACCACTGTGGAACAGACCTTGTTCATCACTGTTCTTCACACACTACCACTGTGGAACAGACCTTGTTCATCACTGTTCTTCACACACTACCACTGTGGAACAGACCTTGTTCATCACTGTTCTTCACACACTACCACTGTGGAACAGACCTTGTTCATCACTGTTCTTCACACACTACCACTGTGGAACAGACCTTGTTCATCACTGTTCTTCACACACTACCACTGTGGAACAGACCTTGTTCATCACTGTTCTTCACACACTACCACTGTGGAACAGACCTTGTTCATCACTGTTCTTCACACACTACCACTGTGGAACAGACCTTGTTCACCTCCACCGTTATTTCTCATATTTTTTCACTTGTCTTGTTATATCTTTCAAACAGTCGAGTCTTCGTTATCACTGTTGTCCCTGGGGCCAGATTCACGAAGCAGTTACGCAAGCACTTACTAACCTGTACATCTTTCCTCAATCTTGGACGGCTTTGGTTACAATTATTAAACAGTTTACAAGCATGAAAACTTCTCTCTCAACTGTCGTTATTGTTATAAACAGCCTCCTGGTACTTCGGAGCTTATTAACTGTTTAATAATTGCAAACAAAGCCGCCAAAGTTTGAGAAAAGATGTACAGGTTCGTAAGTGCTTGCGTAACTGCTTCGTGAATGTGGCCCCAGGAGAACAAGGGCCCGTCGCCACAGTAAAGTACACCCGCAACAGTTCGGTATCATTTCCTTTTATCCCTTTTCATCAGTTAACATTACCAGGTTCTTCTCCTCTGCCTCTATTGCTCTCACATTGCTCACAGCCATCCATACCTGCTTTTCCCTGCTGGGGTCTGGCCAGGTACCCAGTCCGTCATCATTAGGATCACCAACGTCAAGAAACTATGGCACTAAAATGCCCTTGTCCTAACCTACCAGAGGACCCAAAACAGAAAACGGGACAGTGTGTGAACTGTGCCTATTTTCAAGCTAAACTAAATTTCTTTCATCCTAAACCTGCTTCCAACATTTTTAGTACAGGGGTCTGCCTTCCCTTCATGTCTGAACTCAAACCTCTAACTAACACATTTCGTCCTCTTGACTTAAAACTCTAACGTAACTAACGTTACTAGCACTCTTCGTAGTAATCTGGTTCACACTGTTCCTCCTGCCTCTAATGCTGCTGGTGTCTACTCTATTTCCTGTTCGTCTTGTCCTCTACAATACTTTGGTGAAACTGGCCCTACACTAAATGACAGACTTAAAGAACACAAAAGAAGTGTTAAGTATGCAGACACAAGCAGTGCTCTCTTCTGTCATGTTAGGGATTATATAATCATCCTGTTGATTGGTCTTCCTCTATAATAATCTTTCCTGCCTCTACACAGACGCCGTCTTGTTGAATCAGCTCTGATACACAACGTACCCAACATGAACCTGAGTCCTGGCTGTGTTGTTGTTGACTCTTCCCTTTCACAGTACATACTCAAATGTTCCAAACTTTCTAACAAACGTGACCTAACATAAGCCTACCCTTCTTTTTCTCTTTCTTTTCTTGTTTTCTTTCTCTTGTTTCTCTCACGCTCCCATTCTTACTCTAATTATTACTCCCTATATTACACCTTACCTTTCGCCTTGCTTTTATCTTCCTCTAAGATTTCCGTCTCCTCACCTCTTTCTTGCCTTACCTTATGCCCGTGCCTCTCTCGTCTCATCACAGTCGGCTTGATAATGGATCAGGACGGACCGAAACGTCGCCGTTTCTTCAATTTCTAGTGTGTGGTTTGGTCAACATTTTTTCAGCCACGTTATTGTGACTTTTCATCTGTATAGCTTAATATTAAGAAAAGTGTGAAGAACACGTGAGATGGTCGAAGCCCCAATAACACCCTTAACACCTGTAATGTTAGTTTATTTGCATTTCGGCACTTGTAGGTCCTTCAATTAAACATGTGTGTTTCATCCACACGTACTGTGTAATTTGAACCTGTCACGTTGTTATTGGGATTTACTGATTTCCTATCTCGTCCATATTAGTATACAGTATAAGAAAAGATGCAAACTCCCTGGGGCTCATGTGCATTTCCAACCGTAACTACTCACATATATGTCTAACACACATTTGAAACAATTCTACATCTATTATGTTACCTGGCAACGCGACCAATAACAACAACCCCTTTACCAGTATTTACCCTGGTCTTTTTTCTGAATCTAAACTTATCCAGTTTATATCCATTGTTTTGTGATTATATATTTACCCCGTATCGTCATGGCCACCTGGTGACCCAAGCTATTGGAGGATTGTGGTATACGATATTCACCCGAGGCCCGAGGACCACTAACACTAGTGGCCTCCACAAGGACAGGAAGCCGGCGGCTTGTCTAAGATCCCCCCTCCATTTGTCCTGATGATCTTTTCCCGTTTGACTTTAACATTTAACAGAGTTTGGGCATTACGACTTCGGCGGGTAGGCGGTTCCATGGGTTTATATCCCTGTGGGTGAAGAAGCATCTCCTGTTCTCAGGAGATGCTTTTTGCTTTCAGTATGGCCAGGTATTTGGAGAGGAAGGGTTAGGTGGGTGTGGAGTGGCAGGAACAAGTTATAGATACTTGGCTGGGAGAGTACAATCCAAATACCATCCGGCTGACATCTTGCAACTCTAATATCATTACCTATCCTTAGAACCTTTCATTTGTCATCATTAAATTACATCTGCCATCTTTCGACCATTTCAAAAAGCCAATTTGGATCGTCTTGAAGTGATTGTGAGTCTTCTTCTGAGTTTATTTCTCGGTCAACTTTCATATCGTTTGCAAATATGTAAATATTGCTGCTCGGTCCAGAATCTAAATCATTTACTGTATATGTATGGTAAACAAGAGAGGTCCCAGGACAGACCCTTGAGGGCACTCCACTTACAACGGTCTCCCACTATGACTATAAACACCATTTATACTAAACAGTTTCCTTTCATATAACGATTACCTTATGCAACTTAAGATTGCACCCCAATAGAGTGAACTTCTTTCTTTTTAGTCAGTCTTTCGTGGAGTACAATATCAAAAGGTTTGCTAAAGTTCAGGTACACGACGTCACAATCTTTTCTACTATTAACTTCTTCAAATATGCTGGAATGTAATGAAAGCAAATTTGCCAAACATGAGTGGCCCTTAGTGAAACCATGCTGTGACAATTTATTAATCTACGTTTTCAAGATGTAGATGAATTGCAATTATTAATTTAAGCAATTTTCTCACAATAAATGTTAAGCCAATTGGCTGATGGTTCGACACAAGTAATATATCTCCTTTCATAAAAAAATGGTACCACATTAGCAACCCTCCATGACTGGTACTCTGCCTGACTAAAGATTTATTAAATATCAAGCAGGCTCATAAACGTCGTCTTTGCTTTCTTTAAGCACACTGGCAAATACCTCGTCCGGCCCTAGGGACTTGTTTCACTTTAATTGTTATATTTGTTTAATAACTGTTCCCTGGTGATCATTAAACTATTCAACCTGTTCTCTTCACCACCCATATTCTTGCGCCCAACTACCACCGCCCTACCACAACTACGTTAACAACTTCTAGTACCGCCACTCTTACTACTACTAGGCCTACTTCCAGGCCTACAACGGCTACCCTCACCACCTACCTTCACTACCACAACCCCCATCACCCTGTACCATCAACACTACGACTGCCACAACAGTTACTGCCACTAGAGTGAAAAAGTATATAGGATACAAATGAAATTAAATATATCTAAATGTCGCAATTAATAGCCAGAACAGCACTACTTGGCCTAGTATGCAAGGCCCATTTACCTAACAGGCATTGATTTTCGTTATTTCAAATATTTCTTTCCAAATTGATTTATTCCAATTATTATTATTATTATTATTATTATTATTATTATTATTATTATTATTATTATTATTATTTTTATTATTATTATTATTATTATTATTATTATTATTATTATTATTATTATTATTATTATTATTATTATTATTATTATTATTATTATTATTATATTAGGAACAAGAATTACAGACAGTTATGATTGGTTAGGTTAGGTTAGGATTGATAAAATTTCTATATTATTTTAGCTAAAAAAATCGTCATAAATGAAGCTTCTCACTTTCCCTGATTATTTTTTAATTAATTATTCGCTAAATACTTTATTATTCCATTAATATAAATTTTTGAAACGTATCATTTCAGGAAAATTCTGCTTATTAGGCAACTTGGCCAATTAGGAAGAGCATAAAATAATATATCCTGAAATGTTAGCGCGGCAAGATTTCCCGGGCGTTTGAAATTCGCGCGGAAATGTAGTTTGAGCCGTGAAGTAGTGCGATAATTTGACATATAATAAAATATTTATGCTAGGCTATAGAGACTTAAATCTCATGAAATTTATTTTAAGGTAATTTAAATTACATCACGATGCTCATGAAGTGTATGAGAATATAAAATTTGTTAATTATATTGATTTATTTCGTGAATGGTGGTTGGGTGTTCTCAGGCCGCCCGCAGCAGCCAAAGCGCGTTGCCAAGTGTACAAATCAATACACAATTACCAAATTTTACTGGAATATATTAATAACCTCATCATAAGCTTTATACACATTAGGTTAAATTTTGCAGATATTTATTTATTATGCTTACTATTTTGCTGTATATCAATAACATATATTGTGTCTCCTTAATGCGTACAAGAAGTAAAAAAAATGTTCATCTGGCAGGGCGTCATACATGTAATGAGCATCTGGAATGGAAATAAAAACTGCTAAAAAAATTTAATTATTCTATACAATTTTAAGAAATAAATGTTATTTTAGGAAACTAAAATTATTTCAAGCTTTTCAGATAGAATAGCTATTTAATTGTGGTGAAAAGTATTAGCCCCAACACTTATCTTGACCCATATCTCAGGCAGTTTTGTTTACATCGTGTGTATACGACCTTGTCGCATGGAAGTGTAGTCATATTCTTGTCGGAGTGTACCCTGGTCACCTGGTGACCATGACCACCTGGTGACCCTAGCTACCTGGTTACCAGGTTAATGTCATCGCCCCGAGTCCCACCGGACGCAGGTAGTTCATACTAGTGGTGGTGCAGGTGGATATTAATGAGGAGAGGTACCCTGGCAGCAGGGAAGTATAAGGAGGTCCCCCCCCCCCTTGTGTTCCTGGGGACTGTGTGTCCCCACCTTGTTTACCTTGGGGACTGTGTCCCCACCTTGTGTACGTGGGAACTGTGTGTTCCCACCTTGTGTACGTGGGAACAGTGTGTTTCCCACCTTGTGTACGTGGGAACAGTGTGTTCCCACCTTGTGTACGTGGGAACAGTGTGTCCCCACCTTGTGTACGTGGGGACTGTGTGTCCCCCCACCTTGTGTACGTGGGGACTGTGTGTCCCCCCACCTTGTGTACGTGGGGACTGTGTGTCCCCCCACCTTTGTGTACGTGGGGACTGTGTGTCCCCCCACCTTGTGTACGTGGGGACTGTGTGTCCCCCCCACCTTGTGTACGTGGGGACTGTGTGTCCCCCCACCTTGTGTACGTGGGGACTGTGTGTCCCCCCACCTTGTGTACGTGGGGACTGTGTGTCCCCCCACCTTGTGTACGTGGGGACTGTGTGTCCCCCCACCTTGTGTACGTGGGGACTGTGTCCCCCCACCTTGTGTACGTGGGGACTGTGTGTCCCCCCACCTTGTGTACGTGGGGACTGTGTGTCCCCCCACCTTGTGTACGTGGGGACTGTGTGTCCCCCCACCTTGTGTACGTGGGGACTGTGTGTCCCCCCACCTTGTGTACGTGGGGACTGTGTGTCCCCCCACCTTGTGTACGTGGGGACTGTGTGTCCCCCCACCTTGTGTACGTGGGGACTGTGTGTCCCCCCACCTTGTGTACGTGGGGACTGTGTGTCCCCCCACCTTGTGTATCTGGGGACTGTGTGTCCCCCCACCTTGTGTATCTGGGGACTGTGTGTCCCCACCTTGTATATCTGGGGGACTGTAATTACCTAAGTGTAGTTACAGGATGAGAGCTACGCTCGTGGTGTCCCGTCTTCCCAGCACTCTGTCATATAACGCTTTGAAACTACTGACGGTTTTGGCCTCCACCACCTTCTCGCCTAACTTGTTCCAACCGTCTACCACTCTGTTTACAAAAGTGAATTTTCTTGTATTTCTCCGGCAGCTTTGTTTCATTAGTTTAAATCTATGACCTCTTGTTCTTGAAGTTCCGGGTCTCAGGAATTCTTCCCTATAAATTTTATCGATTCCTGTTACTATTTTGAACGTAGTGATCATATCGCCTCTTTTTCTTCTATAATAGAAGAAAGGTGCCCACCACAAGGTGGGCCATTGTGTGGCCCACCTTGTGTTCCTGGGGACTGTGTGGCCCACCTTGTGTATCTGGGGATTGTGTGGCCCGGCCCACCTTGTGTATCTGGGGACTGTGTGGCCCGGCCCACCTTGTGTATCTGGGGACTGTAATTACCTAAGTAATAAACCTAAGTGTAGTTAAAGGATGAGAACTATGCTCATGGTGTCCAGTCTTTCCAGTACTTCTTATCATAACGCTTTGAAACTACAGATGGTTTTGGCCTCCACCTTCTCACCTGTTCCTTCTAGTCTGTTCCTTCTCACCCTCGTCTGTCTGTCAGATAATGTTTCATCCTTGTCAGAAGCCCCTTTCTGTACCTGAGGGACTGTACTCGTCTAGTTGTACTTGACTATTTGTGCCAGCAGGACCGAGCATTGACTCATGGATCCCGCCTTTCTATCCATTGGTTGTTTATAGTAGTGACTTGTCTTATTTCCCTATCATATCTAGTTTTAAAATTATGAAGAGAGTTTGCTTCCACAACCTGTTCCTTAAGTTCATTCCATTTTTCCACTACTCTCATGCTAAAAGAAAACTAACTAGCATCCTGTGACTCGTCTGACTTTCTAGCTTCTACCCATGTCCCCTTGTTCTGTTAGTATTCAATGTGAACATTTTGTCTATTTCCATTCTGTCAATCTTAAGTATTTTATATGCTTCTATCAAAAACACTCCTCACCCTCCTTTTTGCTAGTGTCGTCAGGTTTAGTTCCTCCAGTCTCTTCATACCCCCCCATCCCACGTAACTGGGATGAGCCTCGTTGCAAACTACTAAACCTTTTCCAGTTTCCTTATGTGCTTCTTCAGGTGGGGACTCCATGATGGGGCAGCATACTCTAATACTGGTCTCACTTAGGCAGTGTAAAGTGCTCTAAATACCTTTTTACTGAGGTTTCTGAATGATCTAACTTTTGCCAGTGTAGAGTATGCTGCTGTCATTATCCTATTTACATGTGCCTCAGGAGTTGGATTACACTCCCAGGTGTACCTCACAGCTGTTCCTCTCAGCTGTTCCTCATGGGTGTACCTCGCAGCTGGATCTCCCGAATGTACCTCACGGCTGTTCCTCCTAGGTTTACTGTACTTCACAGCTGGTTCTCCCAGGTGTGCCTCACGGTTATTCCTGTCAGGTGTTCCTCCTGTGTGTATCTCTTGGGGTACTCTGGAGACAGGACAGCACAAAACAATTAATGCAAAATAACATGCATGTATGAAAAATGCTTTTATATTAAAGTGAGATAAACATCAAAAAATTATATAGAGAACATTATACAGTAGTTTATTATTTAATAAGTGATTTTTCTTACTAGATATATATTGTAATCTATGTATTCTTACTATGTATATATTGTTGTTTAGTTGTGTAATCTTATGTGACTTTTGTCTTGTCAGATGGAGTGCAGGAGAACAGAGTGATTTGTTGGAAAGGGCTCCATCATGGCTGGTAAGTTAACAGCAGGAAAGCTAATGCTAATACACTATTGTATGCTTAAATTTGTTCTTATTTAATTGTGACTAAAAGACTTTTAATCACAAAGATGATATTTATTCAAAATAATTTGCCCTCTCTGATTTGTGTATAGTACCTGTATACTTTTTTCTAAATGGAGGATTTAGCAGTACAGTATCCTTTTTTTAGCTGGCTAAATATTTGTATATTTTATTTACCACCTCCAGAAGCAAAATTAATACCAACCATAGAATTTAGTTTCAAATATTAGTACTGAATTGCCAAATGACTATGAAGACCCTGCAAGGACAAATACTGTACAGTTTGGCAGACCAACATTTTTAACTATGTAAAAGGGATTTTTTCAATATTACTCAACAGGTCATACTAGGGTAATACAGGGACCATCTCGGTTTACGAATTTAATCCATTCCTGGAGACAGTTCGTAATTCGATAATTCATAAACCGAAGCAAATTTCCCCATAAGAAATAATTGGAAATGAATTACGGTAATCTGTTCCTGACTCCCAAAAAACTTCACTTCAAAGTAAATTTTATATCTAATTCACCCAAATCTTCACTACAAAATTATGTTCAAGTTATTACTTACCTATGCTTGACTCCTGTTGGCATATGGAAGATTGGTGAGGAGGGGGTTTGGAGGAGAGGTGTTACTGTTTGGAAGGAGAGTCCCCTTCCTATAACATCAGGCAGTGAAGACTTCTCTGGAATGCACTCTCTGGCACATTTTGCCTGCATTCCACTAGGACCTGGTTGTGGCTCACTGCTTGATTTTCTTGCAAGAAAACGTTCCATTGAAGATTGTTTTTCCTTTCTATGCAACACTTGTCTGTAGTAAGGCATCACATTGTCATTGAAAAGGTAATGCAACGGCCTACTACAGCTTTCTCTGGGTGAGTCGTTTCAACAAAAGTTTGCATTTCTTCCCACAGCCTACACCACTTCCTAATTGTTGAGGAAGAGACATTCTCTACTGCCTCATCCTCCCCCGAAGAAATATTCTCGGCTGCCTCTTGTTGCTGCTCCTTTTGAAGGGCTTGGAGTTCCTCGGTGGTCAGTTCTTCATTGTGTTCTTCCACCAACTCCTCCGCATCAGCACCATCCAATTCAAAGCCCATTTTCCGGCCCATAGTAACAATTTCCTCAACAATAGGCACTTCATTTACAGGCTCAACCCTTCAAAGTCTAGTTCTGACACACATTCAGACCACAATTTTCTCCAGCCAGAGATCAGGGTTCTTCGAGTCACTTCTTGCCAGGCTTTCTCAACGAGTTTTAAAGCACTACAAATGTTAAGATGGTATTTGCGGAATTCTTTGAGGGTGAGGTTTGTGGCATCAGTCACTTCAAAATATTTCAGGGAAAGTGCCCTTTCATAAAGATTCTTAAAATTCGCTATGATTTTCTGGTCCGTAAGCTGAATTAGAGGAGTGGTGTTAGGAGGAAGGAACTTTATTGTGACAAAATTAACCCTTGTGTTGCTAAGGGCCATTGTCACCCACAGGTGCATAACAAAAAAAAAAAATTCTTCTAAACTTGTTAATTTGTGTTCCCTGATCACGGGAAAAATAATAAAAAAATCGAAAGTGGCATATTTTGCCCGCTATAGCGCGGGGAAGACGCAAAAAAGAGGTGCTGACTCAGCATGCGTCCGAGGCAGCCTGTTCAGCCCCAGCTGTCAGGCAGGAGTAGCCACAAGGAGATAATTACCTAATTATTTCAATGTCTCTGATTGATTTTTCTTCATTTTTTTGCTGTAATATTATTCAATAGTGTGCAGTGTGATATATTTATATAATAAAATGTGTGAATCATCTCTGTACTCAAAATTATGGTGTGCATATTATTGATTCAATTATTCTGTTCATAAAACAATAAACAAATACTTTGTTGGTTATTACACTATATACACAGGTTATATATGTATCTACATGTTTTGTTCACCATAACGAACCACTAAGTTGATGTTGCAAGTCAAAAAGCGGCGAGGTGTGGCCACCACATCTGCCAGTCAGCCTCTCGCTGCCACTCTCTCCCACTCTCTCCCTCAACTCCCTCAATGACTCCTCACTCGCCCACATCCTCCTCTACCATACTGTTTTTGCTTTTATTCACTATATACAGGCTTTATATATAAGTTTCTACATATTCTGTTCACCATAACTGTTCAACTAAGCTGGTATAGTGCCCAAAGAGCATAGAGCCACCCCTACCAACATGGACAAATCATGCAGATGTCACCGCCCCTCCCTCACCAAAAAAGGCTTCTACCCCACACTCCTTTTGCTGTTATTACATTATATATACACGTTATATATAAGTATCTACATTTGTGTTCACCATAACAAACCACTAAGTTGGTATGCTTAGTGGCAGTGGCAGCCTGCCACTGGCTGGCACTCCCTCCCTCCCTCACCTTACCTGACTCTCCACCATTCTCCTCCCACCATACTGTTTTTGCTTTTATTCAGCATATACTTACATATATAAGTATCTGCATGTTTTGTTCACCATAGCGAACAACTAAGCTGGTATAGTGAGTCCAGACAATAAAAGGTAGTCATACAGAGTCAGCAGACAATGCTACCTCTCTCCCACCAAGAATACTCCTCCCACTACAGCGCTAATTATCGCAACAGTCCTGCTATTATCAGAATCCTGGTCATTTTTATCACAGTCAGGGGTCTTATGTAATACTGTACTATCATCGCTAAATAATAGCATGTACAGTACATATATATTATGGCATTTTTAGGCGATGCTGTGGTCACAAGCTGAACAGCAGTGCTGTGATCTCATTCTGTACTTAATTGTGCTTGCGGGGGTCGAGCTCTGGCTCTTTGGTCCCGCATGTGTGCGTCAACCTTGGTGGCTCACTCAGTACTGAGGACCTCACACTCGGGAATGTGGCCCACGATTTTTTTTTAAATTGCGTCTGTTAACAAGAGCCCTGATGAAGGCGAGGTGAACCCCATGTATCTGCGGGTCGTTTAAATCTTGCTTAGTACTCCAACACGTCATCTGACATGATGCGCACTTTTGGGCAAATTACTCAACACGTCATGTGACGTGTTGCGCAGTTTAATGGTTAAATTTGTCCTACAATGCATCTTCCATGCCTGGAGGATGAGCAGGAGCATTGTCGAGAAGAAGCAGGGCCTTGAGTGTCAAACTTTTCTCCTGCAGATTATTTTTGTATGGCAGGGACACTCCACCTCATTCACCCACTCTGTAAAAAATATCCTAGTCACTCATGACTTACTATTAGCCCTTCACATCGCACACACATTTGGCTCTTTTCTGCACACTATTTTTTTGAAACCCTTGGATTTTCAGAATGAGACACAAACAAGGGTTTAATTTTCAAATCGCCACTCGCATTTCCACACAGCACAAGAGTAAACCTATCTTTCATAGATTTGTGTCCGGGCAATGATTTCTCCTTCTGGGTAATTTATGTCCTCTTAGGCAATCTTTTCCAGAACAGTCCTGTCTCATCACAATTAAACACTTGTTGCGGTAGGTATCCCTCAGCCTCTACAAAATCTTTAAATTCTTCAATAAATCTTTCAGCCGCTAGTTTGTCTGAGCTGGGCGGCGTCCCCATGCCTCACAACACTATGAATACCACTTCTTTTTCTAAATTTTTTAAACCATCCCCTGCTTGCCTTAAAGTCTTTCGTATCTGCACTCGTTCCAGGGGTTTTCTTTACAAGGTTTTCGTGCAATACACTGGCGTTCTCACAAATGATGGCCTCTGAAATGCTACCACCTGCTAACTCCTTGTTGTGTATCCAAATTAATAACAACTTTTCCACATCCTCAAGTATTTGTGTTCTTTGTTTTGTGATTGTTGATATGCCTTTTGCCACTTTAGTATTCAGAATGTTCTTTTTCTTGGCAAGTAAAATGCATGTCGTTGACATGGATTTGTTGTACTGCCTAACTAGTTCAACAACATGAGTACCAGTTTCATGCTTACGAATGATCTCTTGTTTTTCCTCTATGGTCATTCTCGCATGTGATTTCTTGCCTTGAACCTTACCACTGGCTTTCTTGGGACCCATGGCAAGATATATAACAACAACTTTTATGCTCAAATAGCCAAAAATCTGAAAAAAAAACTGTAAATCCTTGTGAAGAATACAGGCGGGATAATCACTGGACACGAGGCACTGGTAAACTGAGGCACAATCGCCGTGCCACCACGTGCTAGGTCAAGCCGTATGCGTATCAAGAAACTTGTATCCCGATTAAAATTTTCCGAACAAATCGGGCTTGTAACCCGAAAAGTTCGTAAACAGGGGCGTTTGTAACCGAGGTACCACTGTACTATTAACGTCCTACGTTAATAGAATGCTTACAGAAGGACTGCCCTAAACACACGCAGCTCAAAGTGAAGATTAGACCAAGTTCATGCAACAAGTGACGCTTATAGACACATGCACATGAAGCAAATACTAAAGGTTAGAAATGACACAAGCAAATGGCCTCAAAAACCAGTCCAAAAAATGGCCTACACTTAGCTTGAAAAGAAGTGAGACTCTCCATAGCTGGAAAATTGAGAAATGTATGTATACTCGGACGTCACTGACAGGATGTATACTCCTGAATGTACTGTATGTATACTCGGACATCAACTAGGGGGGTTTGAGCTAGTTTTGAGCAAATCATTTGGGCCTGAGTAAATTGTTTGCAGAACTGTATGGTTGTTTCTTTGAATCTTGCAGCTTTTTGTATTGCTTTGCTTACATTCTGAATGTTTCTCGGTGAAGGTCATTGTAATAATCCTCTTTTTCCTGTGCCTTTGTGAGGGGGAGAGGGGGGGGGGCAGGTTCTGGCTCTGGTGCCTGGTAGGCTACAATACTGGACTCCTATGACTGATGTGACTCTGTAGAGGAGAGCCATCTCGAATGAGATAGCTTCAGGGAACCACCTTACCAGAAAGAGGCACTTCATTACATTCAATTCTGGGTTCATGGTATCTGCATTTTTTTCTTGTTGAGTTGACATCATTTAATTATAAGTACTTTCTATTTTGGTATTTTTGCTGGTATATGTTCACTTAATTTGAAGGATTTTCCAGGAGCCTAATGTGACTGGAAAGGTACTGATCGCTTTTTAATTCTGCGTACTTCAATTGCACCTGTGCTGTCAGGAAATGCTCATCTTCCAAGTCCACCTTTCTGACTATAGGGCCTTAAACTATGTTGGTCATTGAATAAATCCACAAGGGCCATGATGAGGGTTCAAACCTATGTCCAGTGATCTCAGACATGACTTAGTCAATTGTGCCACGACAAGGTAAAAGAATTGCAATCGGGAGTGCTACTGCCCTCACATGGATCCCGCAGTCCTCTCCGAGACACAAACCGGGGTTTTACACAATATCCCCCCATGCACTTATGGGGGAATCGCTCATTGCCCTGCCCTCACTCATGCCCCCCATGAGTGAGGGCAGTAGCACTCCCAGTTGTAATTAAACTCATTGTAAAATGAGTTTAATTGCAACTCATTACAGTTGCATAGTGATTTTAATAACTAATTATAGTTATAAAATGAGTTTAATAGTCTAAACTCATTATATTCCTATCATTTACAGTATTCATTACATTCTCTTTACTCTTTATAGTACCTAGTAAACATTGCACCCCCCTGTAATGCAACTCTATGTTTATAATTATATCTTTATTTCCAGGTGAAGGGACCCATCTGGCAGTCTTTGAGCTGGGCACAGCTCCTCCACTGAACCTGTGCACATCGGTGCTGGAAGATTCACGGGGAATAATGCAGATGGATCTGAATGGTAAAAGCAACAATGATACCATTGTCCAACAAGGAGGAATGGGTCAGGTTACTGCTGAAGAGATGACCCATGTGACTATTGCAGATGGACTGATGGAACATGATGTGGATGGCACAATGGTGCAGATTGTGGATGGTACTGTGGCACACATTGTGAATAATGGGATGGGGCAGATAGTTTGTGATGGCATCAGTCAAATAGTGGAGCAGGATATAGCGGAGGTGGGTGGAGGAGCTCTGGCACAGATAACCAATGGAGCTACTAACCTCATCAAGAAGGAAGAGGAGCTAGAAAATGAAGTAAGTCTTGAAATTTCTTTTGTCATCTTTGTTTTTTATTTTTCTCTACCGCAGCCCTGTCCATTTGGTTTATATCTTCACCTCTTATACATTTGTACCCGGCAGAGAGTGTAGTGAGTTATTGGACACACTCTGATGGTATTGGCTTGACATATTTTTGCATTGGTCTTGATGCCCCATTGCAAACCAACTGATTCCTTTATTTGCCCTCCGTAGACAGGGTTGGCAATCTGTTCTACTGCTTAAGTGTTGTGGAATCTTACCAACAGGCTTTGTCTGTAAAGTATTTTCAAGATACAAGAGTACTATCAACTCTTCTTTTGTACTCCTCTAACAGTTCTTTCTTGCCCAACATTTTATTTTATCTCTTGGATCATATGTGAAATATAATCACTCTTTCACTTCTTAATCGTATCTTGCATAGCTCCAGCGTGTGAACAGACAAACCTCCAATTATCCGTTTCGCTGCTCTTGTTTAGTGATACAGTTGTAAGTGGATTTTATAACTCCTAAAGTAATTTTATATCCTTTATTATATTAATCTATCACAGGCTGAAGAAGATGGACTTGATGTTGATCCAGAAGGTACCCTAATAGATGAAGATGATGATGATGATGACGTCCCTGTAAAACAGGAGAGAGGAAGAAAAGTCAAAGGGAGAAAGAAAAGAAAAGCGTCGCCTGACCTTCACACCCAGGAAGTTAAACAAAGTATATCAGTGTGAATATTGTCCTGCCAGATTTGCCAGAGATACTCAACTCAAATATCACTCGAAAGTGCACATTGATGACCAGACAGAGGTGAGTTTGACAGGGTTATGTATGTCAGGCAACATTTTGTTTAATTTAGGAGCCTCGTAAGTACGAGGCATGTTTTCTCACATGTTTTCTGTGGGGAAGCCCTGTAGGTTCCAGGGAGCCTCCGAGGCTCTGCAACATGCACAGTATGTGCTTGTTACAACAACTATAAATATTATTTACATCATTGCTAATACATGTAAATCAGTTACATATAAGCATTTTAGATTAAGCTTTAAAAATAAACCAAAATATAGAACAGTGTATTCTGTACTTACACTTCCTGATTGGTGATTCTTATACCAAATTATAGGTTCGAGGCCAACTATCTTTTATGTCCTTTCTTTGGGTCTAATGAGTAGTTGGTCAGATTAATTTACCCGTAATTAATAATATTTATTAATAAATTAAATCACAAAGTTGGATACTTGAGAGAGCTGTCATTTAGTGATGCCCCATTACTTTCAGATCATATCTTGGGTTTTGTGCACTGAATGCATAGAAAATGTGTAAGCATAATGGGTCACTGACTAGGAATCTAGTCCTGACCAAACTAAGGAGAGCAAAGAGAACATGAGAACAATAAAACTGACTAACACTGTCAGTAACCAAGAATGTATCTCCTCAGAATAATAATATCCAGCAGTCATTTAAGATATTATTATCTTCACTGCACCTAATTAGGCTGCCACCTTGTATAGATATACGTGTACTCAACATAGACCACTGGACATCAGAAACTTTCTTCACTCGCTCATGTCTCGACAGCAAGTGGTGATTTTGTCCAAATTGCAAGCTAAGTCGCTAATGCAAAAGATAGGTAGTCCCCACTGGTCACTTTGGGTCACATGACATATAAAGCATCATATCATTTGATAACATGAGAGCAGTGCCAGGAACCATTTTGTTTAACCTAGCATATTACATAAAATGCATATATTATCTAATTTCACATAATATAAAATTATGTATCCTATTTAATTTAAATGTTCCCTAGTAGTCCTCCTACATCCTGGTTATGAATAAATCCAACTCGGAAAGAAGGCAGAGTAGTGTTAGAATAGACTGCTTTATCACAACAATTGTGCCACGAAGTCTAGTACTGCACTTGTCTTTAAAATCTCACTGCAAACGTTAATTATTTGTATTTCCATATAGTACTGCTTAGTTTCTAGCGGGCAGGATATCTTTGCATTTGCTTTTGGCAAATGTTGGGCTCATTGGTCCATCATCACTTGAACCAATTTCCACTTCATTGATATGGTTGGGGAGTGGAGGGGAGGGGGGCACTTAGCTTTTAATGGAGGAAATGTATAGTAGATTGGGTGCCTAGTCCAAACTCCTCTTGCTGTATTGTAGGGGGATGCAGTGTGGTGTGTAGCATCACCACACCCAATTGCTTATTATTTAGACTGTGGAAATTGGTAGAAAGATTATTACACCACCCATCTTTTTTCTTAAATTCATAGTACTGTATACTGTAATGAAACCAGTAAAATTCCTAATGCAAGTAAAGTTTGTATGCATGGTATAGACTATATTTCAAATTTGCAATTAAATAAACAAACTTTTGATTATTACTCTTTGCTTTTATTGTTTGTTATCTGCAATTTTGTTATATTTACTACTATCTTAATTTACAGAAATTTGAATGTGACCAGTGTCATGTTGTCTTCTCCCGGATGAATAAACTAATGAAGCACCGCCAGCGTGCTCATCAGGAAGCTCTCTCGTGTAATCAGTGTAATTCCCAGTTCACACACATAAACAGCTACAGATTGCACATGCGTCTTCATAGTGGAGAAAAACCGTATGAGTGTAATGAATGTGGAGCCAGGTTTGTTCAGAGTAGTCATCTAAATATTCATAAACGTTCACATACTGGTGAAAAGCCATATCAGTGTGATGTATGTAAACAGTCTTTCAAACAAATATCACATCTTAGAACTCATGAACGAATTCATACACAAATGAAACCATATACTTGTCCTATGTGTGGAGCTGCTTTCATACAAAAAAGTAGTTTGAACCGCCATAGTAGGATTCATACTGGTGAGAAACCCTATGTGTGTGTAATATGCCAAGCAGCATTTTGCGTTAAGAATAATCTTACTCGCCACATGATAACTCATACTGGTGAGCAGCCATACAAATGTGATCTTTGTCCAGCTTCCTTTGGTCAAGCTATAGACTTAAAGAGACACAAGATAGCTCATACTGGGGTGAAGCCATTTCAGTGTGAATTATGTGAAGCTTCATTTAGCCGTAAGAATAACTTGAAGTGGCATGTATATAGTCACACAGGTGAAACGCCTTTTAAGTGTGATGAAGATAAGTGCATGGCAGAGTATACTCGTCCACGAGATCTTAAGAAACACAAATTAAGCCATGGCCCTGCTAAACCACATGTATGCGAGACTTGTAATCAACACTTTCCTCAGTCTAGTGGTCTTAAACGGCACATGATGACTCATACAGGTGAAAAGCCTTTTGTGTGTGAAAAATGCTTTGCTACATTTGTTGACAAAAGTGCTCTGAAAAGACATATGTATAAACATGTTGGTGTGAAGCCTTTTGCTTGCAAGAGGTGTGACACAACATTCCGCGAGTTTCGTAGCCTTAAAAGACACTGCTTACAAGTTCACGGGGAAGAACCCGATAATAGACAAGCCCACATGCAGCTGCAGCCACATCTTCTGCAACAACATATACAACAGCAGCCTCAACAGCAGCATCAGATCACAACAATACCTGCAGGAACCATTATCACCACTCAAGATACATCACATCTTAATCAGTATGCACAAGCAGCTCCACAGCAAAATCCCCAGCAGATGGCCCAGGTGCCAACATTAATGCTTTCTGGTGGACCAGGGCAGCCTGCTCGTGCTGCAAGGCCAGCCAACAATTGTCAGAATCACACTGCTCATGTTCTTACATTTGGAGGTAATAATCAGTGGCAGTCCTGGTGCTTCTGTGAGACTCCAGCCATTCCTGAAGCTGCTCAGCAAGTGATGGTGGCTACTACTACTACCTCTGTCAGTCTGCCTGTAACCACCCATCAGCAACAGGTTCAGCAAGCACAGCAGCCACCACCTCCACCACCACAGCAGCAACAGCAGCAACAACAGCAGCAGCAGCAACAAGCGGCACCATTTACAATGTCTGTAAAAGCTCCCACAATGCCAACTCATATACAGCTACAGTTTCCTTTTGGAGACACTCAGCCTGCTACTAGCCACACTCAGTGGGTAACTAACTGGGGGAAGTAAAAATATTTGTAGCTTTGTATTGTTGAATACAGGTATTTTATTTGTATAGAGTTTCATGAAGGAAACCCCAAGTAATGGAAATAAATAAATTATATATATATATATATATATATATATATATATATATATATATATATATATATATATATATATATATATATATATATAATATATATTATATATAAATAAAATATTGCACTGAATTAATTTTCATTGATTTGCCAATTCTTTAGTATGAATACATTATTAAAATTATTCAAAATTATGTTTTTGGAATATTTAACTTCACGACCATACAAAAATGATATAATAAAACTAATTGTACAATCTATATCTATAAAAGTGGGTGCTTGTCTGTGCAATAGTCGAGACTAGACGCTTGGGGCTAGCCTGATAGAACTTTGCATAGTGATTTGTGATTGTATAGGGAGTGTCATAGGGTAATTGGGGCTGACCTCTGTGTCCCGTCTTAACCCCCTGCACTGTGCACTTGATTTCATGTAACAACTTTATGGTGTGGGGGTTAATTAATTATTAACATTAACTGTAAATATGTAAAAACATGAAAAATGTCAGAATATTGCTAACTCAACAATTTTCATTTCAATTCATAAAGCGCAAAAACTTAAAAGGAAAACATTAAAACACTGCTAAATTCAATAATTTTTTGCACTAACCCGTAAAGTGCTTTAACCACCTTGCTGCGCCGAGTTTATTGTGAAATTCCCCCTGTGCGCATGAAATAAAGTGTTCCCAAAAAATTCTTTTTTCTTCGTAAAATGATAAATTCCCTTCCCTGAACATGTCTATGTAAAAATAAATACCAAATTCCACTTACTTTGGCAGTGGGGACATGGACAAGGTTCGCTGTGACGTCATCAGGGCCTGGTCGCCCGTGCATGAAACGCCCAGACACGGTCGTGCGGGCCATTCAAGTACCGGGTGTTGCCACAAATATATTTTCAAATATTTGTTCTATGTATTTCCAATGTGTTTTTTTTTTTGTTTTTTATTGTATATGATGCATATTTGGGTCCTTTACAATATGTATACAGTAGAACGTTCATAATGTTCCATGGATCTGTGATACATGTGTCAGTAATGTGTCCACGATAAATGTTTATTGTTGCTATATTACTTGTTAAAAATTCACTAAAATTACAATATGTACAGTTTCACACACTATTTACACAGTAACACATTGTATTACACACTCAGTACTTCGGAAGTGAGTAATAGTCAACAAAGTGGTCCATGGTGAACAGCGCGACTTCACTCTCGTTGCACCAGGTACAGATAAAATTTTGCTTCCTGTTTCTTCATTCTGTGTGCTTGCAAATAACGCACTCATGTACACCCTTGGCTTTAGTACGTGTAGGTTGTATGTAGCCAAGCTTGTAAAGCATAAGGTAGCATTGAAAAGATTATAGGAAAAGATTAATTTGTAAGGTAGTCTTGAAAAGATCGCTTTGTATGATCCCACACAGGAAGAGATTCAGTTTGCCCCAAAGAGTGTCCGTCAGTCAGGAAGAGATTCAAGTATTCTTGAAAATATCTATGGAAAACACCACCATGGAAGCCGCTAACACTGTTCATCTATTCTACTTGTATCGGATGCATCATCACTGAACACAGAAAACGATTTATCTATGTATCATCTAAATAAATTGGAGATAGCATAGGATTGCAAGGGGTGACGCTCAGAGTTACAACTGGATACACTCGCTGTATCGTCCTCATAGGTGCTGTATCACTTGCATCCGACCTTTGTGTTAGGTCCTTATTGCACCTAGCTTCATCAATATTATGACCCTTATGTTCTTCAAACAATAAGGTTTGAATTTCACCTACAGAGCATTATCTTTTAACACCGCGTCGGACAGGTGTTTGGGAGCCAGAGGTGCATGCGCCACCCATGGTTGCTCATTCAGTACTAACCCAGCCAGCAGCCCTAGGGCATTCTGGGAATTTTTTCCAAGATGGCTGCTTCTCACTGGAGGTCATAAGAGTCCATTTCGTACACAACCAACCTCGTACACATTAGAATGGGTACGGAAAAATAAAAAAAAAAAGAGTTTTCTCGGTTGGGGCAGTTTCCCGCCAACCGAGAATACTCGGCTGACGCAGTTAAGTGGTTAAGGCACTATGCACACAGCAAGGATTAAAATGGATCAATTCTAATTTGAAATCTCGGCAACCAATAAAGTCTGAAATAGAGTTTTGATTTCTAGAGTTCGTCAAAAGATTTTCAGCTGTTATTAATATGCCAACTTACACACAACGTAACCACAACATTTTCTGAGGTAGCCCCTTGATGGCTCCCTAATGCTGTCTAGCAGAGATGGCTTCAAACTTTTGGGTAACATCAGTCAAAGGAGTTCTGTTTGACCTACCAGGGACCAGAGCCAGAACCTGCTCCCCATCATCCCCCTCAGAGGTACAAATAGTGAGTGACAATCTACTACCTCACTGGGAAAGCATCCAGAAAGTTGGAAAGCATTACAGACAATTACAAGGATCACATAAAATGAAGCCTTAAAATTGCCAAACAAATTTGCAAAAGATTCTAATTAAACAATTGGTTTACTCAAACTCATTAATACAGATAGCCTCCACCAGCCTGTCCAGGCCCCGTCCCAGAGCTGGCTTCCTTCAGTCTGTTCTGATGCTGATGTGTTTTTATCAACAACTTTTAGTTCCTTGGGTCATCAATTTTTGTAGCAGAGCCCTTACACTTTCAGTTAAGTGCCAGCCATCTTACTGACTTCACACTGGGGGGGCAATTTGCTAGTGTTTCATTCATTTATTTTAGTGTTTGCTTCATGTGCATGTTTTATATCTGGCTTTGTTGTGTCGGCTTGGCTTCTTTAGTGCTCAGAGCTGCATGTGCTCAGGGTTTTCTTCCCAGGATGCTCATTAGTGCTGCCCCTGCACTGATAGTTGCTTCTGTGGTGTGGTTGGGAGTTGGCCCCCGAGTAGCCAGGCCACCAGAGTGAAGTGCCTCGCCTTGGGCTGTTCATGAGTATGTACATTATTTTACTCCTCTGTTTGGGCCCTTGGGTGCAGGGCATTCTAATCGGTTGTGCTTGGGGTGCACTAATGTTTATACAGCATGCCACCCCCAGCCACATAGGGGATGGGGGTGGCCCCATCCACTTCATCAGCAGAGGCAGTCTGGTCTCACTGGGGTTTTGGAGTTTTTGTCTTTACAACTGCCAGTCAACTTCCAACCAGCTGGAAGGGACCAACAAAGGTCCCTTCTTGGATCTTGGTTCCTTCTGTTGACGGTCCCTTGCTTCAGGAGAATTTTTCTTGTCCTCCCTTCCATGGATGAGTATGATTAATTTGCAAGGGTGTGAACACAAAAAATAAAAACAAATTGTGTACTAACCTTTTTGGATCACCCTAAAATGTATATACAGTGGTACTTTCATTTACAAATTTAACCTGTTACCAGAGACGGGTCGGAACTTGAAACAAATTTTCCCATAAGAAATAATGTTGAATTAATCCGTTCCACATTCCCAAAAATATTGACTTAAAATATATTTCATACATAATACACACACATATTTTGTACTATAGTACTGTATGTACAAGTTATAGTTATCCTCTTCCATTATAACATCAGGCAGTGATGACTTCTCTGGGGTACTTTCTCTCCTACGTTTTGCAGGCATACCACTAGGACCTGGTTGTGGCTCACTGCTTACTTGTCTTACTAAGAATCTGTCTAAAGACACTTGTTTTCCTTGCATTTTAACTCTTGTCTGTAGTGAGACATCACTTTGTCATTTAATAGGTCAATTTCGGTAGTTGTATTTTTACTGGTAGTGGAAAAATTTTTAGGGGTGAAAACATCAAATGTGAAAAATATACTGTATATATATTTTTTGGACCATCCTAAGGTCCAGTCTGGAATCATGCTCGGGAATGATGATCCTTTTAGTGCCTTGGTGGCCAGCTCAGCCTTGGTTTCTGGCTCCTCTAGCCCGGTGTCTGAACATGGGCATTTTTCCATGGCTGTGCATCTATTGGCAAATCAGCCAATAGATGCATTTGCCAATGCATCTGAGAGGTGAAACAACCACACCTCTCAGGTGGGTTTCCTGCCTATTTCAATGTCCCTGGACCTGGTAGGGCCTGTGTTTCATTGGGTCGGCAGTTGCAGCCAGTTGTCTCGACTTCGCATTGAGGAGTGAGGACTAACCACCTCCCAGGTAAGTCCCTGTGTTTTTCCTTGTCTTTGGGTAGTTAGCTCCGGGGAGCCGATGGGGCTCCCCCTAGAAAACCAGCATTTAATATAATGAAATGCCATTCTCTGGGTGAGACTTGGAGGTTCCCCCGCATCCCTCCGGTTGGCAGTGTTTTTGCGTGTTTTTTACATCCAGCTTTAATAACTGCCGGTTGGATCGCCGGCGCGAGGGTCTGGGGCTCCCCCTTCCCCTTCTAAGGGAGGGCAGGGTTTGCAGACAGCGGCACGGCAATGTGATGACATCATGCTCGTTTACTACTTTCCGTTTGGGGAGTTCTGTCCACTTGTTCACCTTTCAGTAGTAATATTTTTACCAGAATAAAAGTTTGGTTTTTGAGGCGCCTATCTTTCTGGGTGCCAGACCCAGTCAATGGCAGACATAGAATGCTCCCAACCACACGGGGGTTTCTATAGGCCATTGCTGAGGGGGGCCTCTCTGAGGGGGCCGGGTTCTGGTTCGTGGTCCCCGGTAGGCAAGAACTCCAGGCACTTTGACTGATGCCAGAAAGCTAATAGATACACATCAGCCTGGATAGCTTCGGGGAGCCTCCGGGTCTTACCCAGAAAATGGCATTTCATTTTATTCAACGCTGGTTTTTTTGTAGGCTCTTGCCTCTAGATGCAAGGTGGGGGAGTTTCATGCTCATGTGCCGAGGCATGGATTCTGCTTCTTTGACCCTAGTGGTCATTTTGTTCATCAATGGCCTTTTTCCTTCTTTTCTGGTGAAGAATTAATAGGGGGTCCTTTTGTGATTGATGCTTTAGTGTCCAATGCTATGATGTCTGGCCTGTTGGTTTGGTAGCTTCACTACACACTATCACTGTGACCATCTTCATAAGACTTCCTCACTGTTATCTTCATAACAGTTTTCCTCACTGTTACCATCTATATATCAGTCTTCCTTGCTTTTACCATCTTGATTTCCCAGGCACTTTACTGTCACCATTTACATTGCACACTACCATAATGCTACAGCATGGTTCTCTTGATTCTGGGGGGGCTCCCAACATGTATTAATGTTGAAAATAATATGCTGGGTGGATCTTAGTGAGGATGGACTCTGGTATTTAGTATGACTGGAATTTGGTATCATTAACCATATTATGTAAATGGGGTTGGGGCATGAGGATCAACCCCAACTCACCCATGACCATTTCCCAACAACCATCAGTCACCCTGCAAAGTTTGGTGAGAGAGATCACAAGTAATTTGGCATCCAACCTCAGACAGACCTCCTTTTTTTAGATATGGATTCAGAATCATTGGCGAACATTTTTGTATCAAAAATATAAATTTCATACCATTTGTTTTTGTGCACAAATTAAAAATGATTATGAACATCAATTTATTTATATTTCATTATATTATTTTATTTTATATGAAAAAAAGGTATAATGTGTGGTTTTATTACAGATTTTTGTGAGGCTTATAGTCACTAGCACAACGATAATGATTTGGGCAAGTCGTAAAGTTAAGAAAGAGGTTAAGGTTTACATGGAGAATTTAGTGATTTGTAAATTGCAAGGCAAACACTCAATGTTAAAGAAATGAAACCACTGTAGTACCTGAGGTACAGAAAGATGATTTAAAGTAATTTGTATTAACATTAATTATAGATGGGTAGTGATGACTACAGTATATAACATTAATAATATTGGATCAACATGATAATGAGAAATGATATTAATGGAGCAGTTATATTTATAGATTCTGTAGTAACATACAATACTGCGAGCCAGCTGACACAGCCAGGACTTGTTCAGATTAATTAGGACATATCTCAGGGCTAGGCATGGTGACAGGTTGAGCCAAGGAATCCTAATAGATATAACAAAATTTATTTTACTGAACAATTTTGACTGAAATAGAGGGTTGAGTGTAATGAACAGCCTCTTTCTGAGTGGCTTCTTGGTAGCTCCCTATTCCCACCCTGTCTTCCATTTTCTATGTGGGAATTGGATTGGAAGTGGCTGCTCAATAGTGATGAGGCCAGATGTCTGGGACCCTGTATGACCTGGGGCTGCCAAGGGAGTTAGAGTAGGTGTAGTTTGTGATTTCTAACAATTCGGTTGTTTGACTTTTCCAATATTTCTCTTGGCGATGTAGGTTGTTTTGCGACACTTTTTGACTTTGTAGGCAGTTCGCTCCAGTGATGGGTAGAGCTTTCTTTCATTCCCACATGCTTTCCTGCTCTTATGAGGGAGGCAGTATATTGACATTTGCTCCTGGAGTCTTAAGAAATGTGCTAGAGCCTGATGATTGGGGTGGCCCTGAGGTTCCAGAGTAGTAAGCGAAAGGAACTACTAAAGGGCTAGAAAGCTAGAAACAATTATTAGAATAATCCTCATTCAGTAATTATTGAAATTAAATTGTGACTTCTGCACAGAACCAGTGACGGTTTTATGGCATTGGACTGTGTAATAGAATAGTGGAGGTTCAATAAGCTCCACTCACTTGTGACATGAGATATTTAATTGTTTTTTCCATGTCACAATGACTTAGAAATAATGGTTAATAAAACAGTTTGAAAATGATTGTATTATGTGATGCACTGAGGCATCAGTGGAAGCTGAAAGTAGCAAACAACATGTCAAGGCATTATTAGAAGGCATTCCAGTGACTTACATAGGAACAAAACCACTCAAAGGACCCCATACAAACCTTATGATTTATTAAATCTCTCTTTACTAATGGAATTTTGCTTAAATTAAAGGTTTCCTGCATATGTAAGCATTAATGTTCTCAGAGGATAGTGCACAGTTAGCTCATTATATACTATACTCATTAAATACTATAGTATTGTGGACACTAGAAGACACTTGTTTGCTAAGTAAATATTGCATGTAGAAGGCAGAAATGTGTATGTGTGTATTAAGTTAAAATAAGGGTATAATAAGGTAAACATTTTGAGGAAGCTGGCATTTTGAAGAGAGAATGTGCAGATGTGGTGTATTATTTGTGTGTGATGAAACATTTAGATGTTGCCATCATAATGTGTAGTGGGAGTGACATGTCCAATAGTAAAGTACTGTTGAAATATAATATGATTGGATATATGGTGCACTCACCACTTAAGCATTTCAGAAATATGTTTTGTGATATATTTAATATAGTGATCATTTTTTTTAAATGACCAGATAGCTAACATGTCATTCCATAGTGTTTTATCAACTGATTTTGTATTTTTTTGTATACCTTAAATTTGTTTACTGTGAACAAGTAACTTATATACTGTGTATATATTTTAGATGAACGCAGTGCATAATTTGAATACTGTATGCAAAGCTATTGTTAGGAGTATGCATTCTTATATTAGCGTGCCAAAGTCATTTTAAAACTACAAGACTAACTTGTTTTATAATAACCTACTGATAGTTTTGTGTAATATTCCAGTGTAAATAATTTGACCCAGTATAAGATCTTCTTGAACTACTGAATATTTATACATGCCATGTCACTGCTTCAAATGTCAATTTTTATACAGATTACTATTTTATCTTTTAGAGTGTGACCATTGCTAATGTAATGTGTGTAGTCATAAAAACACTACTTCACAGGTTCATTAATTTTCTCAGCATGAGTGCAAGAAATGAATGCACATCAAATGTGTGTCTTGTACGCACTTCAGGGATTGTATTGTTGAAGAAGTTAAAAATACATTGTGTTTGGTCCCCTCACTATAAATATTGACTGTCCATCCTATGGAATTGGGCTTGGTTCAAATATATAAATGGAGAGGTCATGGAAGAGCGTAAGGCATTGGGGCTTTAGATAATGTATACCTTTAGTACATTTTATAAATTATTTTCTCACTTATTTGAAAAATTTTCTGGGGAGAGCCCCTACGGCTCCCCGGAGCTTATCCAGGCTGATATGCATATATTCGACTTTGGCATTAGTCAGTGTGAATGAAGTTCTTAGGCCTACTGGAGATCACAAGCCAGATCCTGGCCTCCCCTCAGAGAGACACGAGGAGCAGAGGTCTACAGAAATGTACACGCGATTTGGAGCATTCTATGTCTGCCATCGACCGGGTCAGGAACCCAGGCACCTGAGTCCCCCCCCCTCGCTTTGTGTGGGTTTGAGGGTTGCTCTGTCCTCTTGTCTCAGGGTGACTCATTGTTTTTGCCTCCGTCACGCTGCCTGCTGGGTCGGTGACACCTTCGACCCAGAGTCCTGCAGAGAGCCACAGCAGGTCTCTGCTGTGCCATCTTCTTTTCTGGTGAAGAATGAGACGGCTGCTTTCCAGAGGGGTCCTTGGGTTGTTGCAAGTTTTGTTGCTTGTTTGTGACTCAGTTTACTCAGTCCACTGATTATTATACTTGGGTATAATGTTGCACGTTAGCGCGTTGCAACAACCTAAACCTATGTTGCTTGCTTTCCTCGGAAGCCCTGAGATTGTCCTGTTTTGGTTATAGGGACCCAGGCTTGGGGGTGTTGGCCTTGGTTTAGTCTGCACCTACTCGTCGTTTCCCTGCTGTGGTTTAGTTTGGTCCTTCCCCCCTGCATCCAGCTCCGAAACGTCTGTGACTTTCGGGGTCAGGGGCAGGATTTAGATGGTCTTGAGACTCGGGCAGTCTCGGGGGATGCCCCTTCCGGGGTAGCGACGGAGGCCATTCGAGTCGGTTCTCCCTGCTGAAGTGTTTGTGTCCGACCAGTGGGCCCCCCCTTCCTTCCGGCTTCTACGGCTGCGCTGGCCTTTTCTTTTGAGGCTGAGGCTTTTGGGGACGACTCGGGCCCAGGGTCCTGAAGTGGTGGTTCCCGGGGCTGGGGAAGGGTTGGCTTGGGGGCCTTGGGCCCCGTTGGACCCCGCCTGGGTTTTTCTACCCTCTGAATGGGGCTTATTGTTACAAGGAATGGGATTTTTTTACCCCTCCCCTCCCCTCTTTGTACGAGTTGGATTTGGTGTCTGCCCCTCCCCGGGTTTGGCATTCCGCACCTCATGTGGTGCAGGATGCCTTTGCGGCTTACCTCCTGCATAACCCGGATTAGGCCTCCATTATGGATCCATCTTTGTTCAGGTTTGGGTCTACATTTCCCCACTGCATTTGTTATGAGGTTCTGGAGTCATCCTGGCTGGTGGACTGTCCTGTGTTTTCATTGGAGACTTGGTAGCTAGCCCAGCCTTGGTTTCAGGCGCTGCTTGCTCAGTGTCCAAACCCAGGGGTTTTCCTGCAGCTCCGCCTCTTTCAGATGATCGGTCTGGTCTGTTACGTGGCTGGTTCGATCTTCTCCTCGAGTCTTCGCGTCAGGTATTTTTGAATTGGGTCTATCACCATCTGTATGGTGATCAGGCAGTATGAAGTTTCTTTTTGTCTCTTCATAGGTTTACTTCACTTTCGGTTCGGGTGATCTTGTTCTTTCTCTCATGGCTGTTTCAGGACCATCATCTTATGCCAAATACTGTCGCCTCGTATCGTGCAGCGCTGGCGGGGCCGCTGGAACTTGCTTTCATCATCGGTTAGTTCTTCGCCATTTCGCAAGCTGTCTCGGGCGTTGTTTCACCTCCGGCCTGCTCATGTGTCACCTGAGCCGTCCTGATCTTTGGACAGGGTTCTCTCTCATCTCTCTTCTCCTTGGCTTGTTGTGGCCCCTTCGGTTCAGGATTCTCTCTCTAAGGCTCTTTTTCCTGTTGGAATTGGCTTCTGGGTTTCGGGTTGGGGAGTTTCATGCCCTCATCTGGTGCAGGGGTTTCTGCTCGTTTGTTCCTGGTGATAGGTTTGTTCAGTTGCAGCCATCTCCTTCTTTTCTGGTGAAGAATGAGACGGCTGCTTTTCGGAGAGGTCCTTGGGTTGTTGATGCTTGGTTGGTCAGCCTGGGGGTGCATCATGTGTTGTATCCCGGTTGTGGGCTCTTCGCCGTTATTTGCAAGTCACGGCCTCTGTGGCCTTGGATACACTTTGGGTTGATCCCGTTTCCCTTCTTCCCTGTTCCAGGGTTTGGGTCTCCCAGGTCGTTCGCATGGTTATTCGGTCCAGCTAGCCTGCGGTCTATACCCATGCCCACGATGTTCGTAAATTTACCCAGAGCCTCCCCGCCAACCCTCCTTCCTTCCGGTTGGCGGTTTTTTGAGTGTTTTTGATATCCAGCCTCAGAACTGAGGTCTTGGGTGGCTTGTGCAAGGGGTCTAGGGCTCCTCCTTCTCCCTCCCTGGGAGGGGGAAGCTGCGCAGACAGCGGCGCGGCAACGTGATGACGTCATGCTCGTTTGCTCGTTTATCTTTGGGAAGTTCTGTCCACTCATTTGATGTTTAGTAGTAGTTTCAACCAGAATAGGGGTTTGTTTTAGGATGGTTACCTTTCTGGGTGCCTGACCCAGTCGATAGCAGACATAAAATGCTCCAAATCACATGTGCATTTCTGTAGCCCATTGCTCCTCGTGCCTCTCTGAGGGGGCCAGGTTTTGGTTCGTGGTCCCCAGTAGGCCTAAGAACTCCATTCACACTGAAGTCAAAGTCTAATACTGTATAAGCATATCAGCCTGGATAAGTTCCGGGGAGCCTCGGTCACACCCAGAAAATGGCGTTTCATTACATTCAATGCTGGTTTTTTATGTTTTTTATTTTTATTTATTTATTATTATTGTTTTGCTATAAAATATAAATTTTTAGCACTGCCTCTTGTCATTAATTTTATGATAATCAAATTCGCCACTTATGGTAAGCAAAGTTTTTAAAAAATGCTTTATATTTAGGCAATATTATTTTATGAAGCTGTAATGTAATACTGTACTAGTAGCTATAATATTGTTTGACCATATTTGGTCTACCTACCAATTTTAAACTAAAAGAGAGCGAAATAGTAAGTTAGGGACGGCTTTTCTGGGGGAGCCACCCAGCGATTACCTGAAGCCATCTCACTGACATTACTCCATTCTAATGAGTAATATCAGATGTTTGGCCAGATGTTAGAACCATAACCTGGACCCCCTCACAAAGGCAGGCATTGAGAATGAGTGACATTTTGCCACCTGATTGGAAAAGCATCCAGAAGGTTAGCAAAGCTTTACAGACAGCTGAAAAGTTCACAGAAAACAAAGCCTCAAAACGCCAAACAATGGCACAAACAATTTACACGCAACATAAGATTCACTCAAACTAGCTCGAAACTCGTTAGTACTGATCGCCACCAACAGGTGGTTCAGTCCCTGCCTGCATCCAGTTCCCCTAATCAGTTTTGTTGCTTATGTTCTGGTCAGTCCATTCTCCTGCAATTATAGAAATGATGAGGTCTATAGTACAGGTACAATATATATACCGACGTACAACGAAATTAGAAAGTAGAAATCGGCACTAAAGTTTCATTTTTCCCGACTAAAATAAATAGAATAAAGTTCTACTATCTAATTGCTTAGAATGGCAATCTTTGTACTATGGTGCACCTATTTACAAAAACTACTATCTAAACAAGAGAATGGGTTGGTTCTGGTAGAAGTTGGTTCTACACTAGTGCTCTGGATCCATCAGATGTAGTGAGTCCCTCTGCTTCGAGCTAAGTGCCTGCTATCCTTTGACTTTTTCCTGTAGGAGCTATTTGCTTTGAGTTTTGTTTCTTTTAGCATTCAGGTTCACCCGAGTGTTTTCTCTAACACTACCATCAAGGGGTATCTGGCTCATTTTTCCAGCTTCTGGTTCAAGGATTTAGGGGCTTTACAGGTTTTCTCCCTCGGCTTGCAGTGGAGTGGGTCGGTCACTCCCTGACTCATGGGGGTCGGGGCTTACGGGTCAGGATCCCTTCCCGGCACAGAGTTGGGTCATTGTGGGTTAGCCAGACTTGGGCATGGTCGAGATGACCTCGTCCCTTTGGTTGGAGTCCCAGTTATTCAGTTATTCCTGGTCCCTAAACAGGACTCAAGTGGGCCTATGATACATCCTTGATCTTTTGGGATTGAACAGCTTCATTGCCTGTCCAACATTCTATGTGACTACTTTGGCCCAAGTTTGCCTGCTATTACAGACTGGATCTTGGATGGTGTCCCTGGACCTCTAGGATGCATATTGGCACATACATTCCTATACATCCCAGGTATTTTCCCATAGCTCTACCTGTTTCAGCAGATTTACCCAACAAGGTATTTTGTTGATTCAACCTTCTCCTCTCTACATGTCTTTTCTGGGGGGAGCCCCTACGGCTCCCCGGAGCTATCCATGGCTGATATGGATATCCTAACTATTTTGCATCAGTCGATGTGGGTGGAGTTCTAGGCCTACCGGGGACCACGAGCCAGAACCTGGCCCCCTCAGAGAGGCACAGGGAGCAATGGCCCATAGAAATGCACATGTGATTTGGAGCATTCTATATCTGCCATCGACCGGGACAGGCACCCAGAAAGGTAAGCGCCACAAAACAAACCCCTATTCTGGTTAAACAACAAAAATCGACAAACGAGTGGACAGAACTCCCCCAGGAAAACGAACTAACAAGCATGACGTCACGCGAGCCGCGCCGCATGTCTGCGCAGCTCTCCCCTCCCCGGGATGGGGAAGGGGGAGCCCCAGACCCCCGCGCCGGCGATCCCCGCCCAAGTTCCTCGGCTGATGGGGTCAGGTTTGCTTTGCCTCGGTTTTCTTTTTGTGTTGGCATTCGCCTCTGGGGGCCGTGTGGCAGAGCTTCTTGCTCTACTCAGGCGCAGTGGTTTTTGGCTCCTATTGTCGTGATCATAGGTTTTCTTCGTCTGCGGCCGTTCTCCCTTTTTTCTGGCGAATGCCCTACCTTGGGTTGTTGTCTCGACTTCGTGTTGTGGAGTGATTCTCCGACCGCCTCCCGGGTATGTCCCCTTGTTTTTTAGGTAGTCTTTGGTGAGGTAGCTCCAGAGAGCCGTAGGGGCTCCCCCCAGAAAACCAGCATTGAATGGAATGAAACGCCATTTTCTGGGTGAGTCCCGGAGGCTCCCCGGCACCCTCCCGCCCTCCGGTCGGCGAGTTTTTCACGGTTTTGATATCCAGCCTCAGAACTGGGGCGGGGGTCTGGGGCTCCCCCTTCCCCCTCCCGGGGAGGGGGGAGCTGCGCAGACATGCGGCGCGGCTCGCGTGACGTCATGCTTGTTAGTTCGTTTTCCTGGGGGAGTTCTGTCCACTCGTTTGTCGATTTTTGTTGTTTAACCAGAATAGGGGTTTGTTTTGTGGCGCTTACCTTTCTGGGTGCCTGTCCCGGTCGATGGCAGATATAGAATGCTCCAAATCACATGTGCATTTCTATGGGCCATTGCTCCCCGTGCCTCTCTGAGGGGGCCAGGTTCTGGCTCGTGGTCCCCGGTAGGCCTAGAACTCCACCCACATCGACTGATGCAAAATAGTTAGGGTATCCATATCAGCCATGGATAGCTCCGGGGAGCCTCCGGGACTCACCCAGAAAATGGCGTTTCATTACATTCAACGCTGTTTTTTTTTTTTTTTATACAGATCTTTTAACTATTTTTATTGTGAGCAGATGGCTGGGTTATTGGTGTCCCACCTGCATCTTTCCTCAGTGCAACAGTATGAGATTGTCTGGAGCTTGTTTAGCCATTATCTGTCCCTTCATAGTCTTCGGTTTTGGCCAGGTTGTCCTGTTCTTTTTGGCTTGGTTGTTTCTCAATCATCGCATAACTAATACTGTTGCCTCTTATTGTTCCGTGTTAGTGGAGCCACTGTTGCTTGAGTTCGGTGACAACGTCTCAATGCCATTATATAAGTTGTCTCATGCATTTTTCACCTCTGGCCCATGCTCCTCCTAAGCCATCTTGGTCTCTTGACCAGGGTTTTGACTTCTTCCTCTCCTCAGTTTACAGTGACCCCTTTGGCTCATGATATCTTTCTTAAAGCTGTGTCTTTGTTGGTTCTTGCATCTGGCTTTCAAGCTAGGGGGCTTCAGGTCTTTCTCTCGAGCTTTTTCCTTTGGGCCTGGTGGGCAGTTTGGTCATTTGCAGCTTTCTTCTTTTCTGGCAAAAAATGAGCTGACTGACTTCTAGAGGGCAGCAGGTACTCTGAGAGAGAACTCTATCAACATCAGAGGCCTGAGACTGTTCAACACGCTTCCACTACACATAAAGAGGCATTACTGGCCGACCACTCACAGTGTTCAAGAGAGAACTGGATAAGCACCTCCAAAGGATACCTGATCAACCAGGCTGTGATTCGTACATCAGGCTGCGAGCAGCTGTGTCCAACAGCCTGGTTAACCAGTTCAGCAACCAGGAGGCCTGGTCGACAACCGGGCCGCGGGGACGCTAAGCCCCGGTAGCACCTTAAGGTAAGGAGGGTTCCCTTGGTGATTGATACTTGGTGGTCTGGCTGGGAGTACAGTACATCATTTGTTGTGTCCGTTGGCGGCTCTTCTCCACTACCTGTGGGCTGCTGGTTCTGCCCCAGAGTCACCTTGTTGGTTGACCCTATTTCCTTGGTCCCCTTTTCCAAGTCTCACATTTGCTAGGTCATCCACAGTGTCATCTAGCCAGCTTGCAGTTTATGCTCGGCAGGCCTGTGGTGTTGGCAAATATGCTGTTTTGGCTGCAGTTTTCTCCAACATGTTCTGGGTTAATGTTTGGGCTCGGGCTTTGGTGGTTCTGGTGGCTCAGTATTTAGTGTTCCTGGTTTCAGTTAGTCATGTGTTGCTTTGGCCTGCATCTCATGGCTTGAGTTCTCTTCTTCTTCCTAGTACCTGCTGCCTCTCCTCCTCGTCCCTGGTAAGTCCCATTTTTCATTCTCTGTATTTAATTAGCTTCAGGGAGCCACTGGGGATTTTGCTAGAAACCTAGCATTAAATGTAATTAAATGCCTCTTTCTAGGTAGAGTCCCGATGGCTTCCTGATTCCTTCTCATCCCTCAGGTTCCTCAGTTCATCAATGAGTTGAAATGGGACATGGTAGGAAAGCAGGCAGGGGCCAGGGCCGACTGGTGGTTGCGATTGGTACTAATGAATTTCTAACTAGTTTGAGTGACACTCTTGTTTTGCGTGAATCTTTCACAGAGTTGTTTGGCAGGTTTGAGGATTCGTTTTCTATGAACTTTCCTGTAAGTCTGTAAATGTAAAGCTTTGCTGACTTTCTGGATGCTTTCCCAGTGAGGTGGCAAATTGTCAAATGTTTTCTGCACCTTTGTGAGAAGGGGACCAAGTTCTGGCTCTGGTCCCCGATAGACCAAACAGAACTGCCTCTGATGTGACCCATTAGAATAGAGCAATCTTTGCAAGATAGTTTCAGGGAGCCACTGGGGCTCTATTGGAAAGGGCCTTTAATTACATTCATCTTTTTTTTTCATCCTGTGAAATATTCAACAGAAATATTTTGAAGTCTGGATAATTCAGCTTGGCCTTATCTCTGAACACCACTGCTGCTTGTCATGTACTGATAGTGCATTTGTGTAAAACTAAGTGTAAAAATCCTGTTATTCAGTGAAGAATAGTTGTATATAAACGGTAGTATTTTTTATGCAGTTTCATTAAATGCATCATTATCATAGTTAATTTTATTAAGTGTATATATATATATATAATGACTTTATATATATACAGAATAATATATATATATATATATATATATATATATATATATATATATATATATATATATATATATATATATATATATATATATATATATATATATATATATATAATATATATATATACAGTGGCACCTCGACTTGCGATTGCCCCTACTTACGATAATTTCGAGTTATGATGTAAATTTCATCGAAAAATGTGACTCGACATCCGATGGTGTCGTCGAATTACGATATTTGTTTGTACACGTTTGGGTCGACCGAGCGCGTGGTTCCCGGTCACGCGGCCGACCTGCCTCAGTTTACTACAGCTGCCCGCTTAGTGACAATCGCACCTATAAGAAATTTTGCTTTTGTGGTGATTTTTTGCATTTTGAACATTAAAGTAATTATTATATATCACGCCATGAGTCCCAGGAAAGTCAGTGGTAAGGCTCAACATATGAGATCCCATGTAAGGATGACCATAGAGCAGAAACAAGAGATCATTCGTAAATATGAGGATGGTGTTCGGGTTGTTGGACTGGCTAGGCAGTACAACAAATCTCAGTCAATGATATCCTCCATACTGGCTAAGAAAAAGGACATTATGGGTGCTAAAGTGATGCATCATTACAGACATATGTTAAAATGAAGGGGAAAAACAAATGTCTCTTGACAAATTTGTAGTGAGACAAACAAGCACTGAACCACAACCAGGTCCTAGTGGTATTCAGGCAAAACGTATGAGTATCCCAGAGAAAACATCACTGCCTGATGTGATAATGGAAGGGGACTCCCTTCCAAACAGTAGCAACTCTCCTCCTTCCCCCTCATCACCATCTTCCATATGGCATCAAGAGCCCTCCATAAAGGTAAGATAAACTTAGGTACTGTATTGTAGTTAGAAAAAAAACATTGTATTCAGTATAAAATGTATTTGTATGTCAATATTTTGGAGGGTGGGGAACGGATTAATTCAAATCCCTTTATTTCTCATGGGAAAAATCGCTTCGACTTACGATATTTCGACTTATGATCCGTCTCTGGGAACGGATTAGCATCGTAAGTCGAGGCCCCATTGTATATATAATATATATATATATATATATATATATATATATATATATATATATATATATATATATATATATATATATATATATATATATATATATATATGTATATATATATGTATATATATATGTCGTACCTAGAAGCCAGAACGCACTTCTCAGCCTACTATGCAAGGCCCGATTTGCCTAATAAGCCAAGTTTTCCTGAATTAATATATTTTCTCTAATTTTTTTCTTATGAAATGATAAAGCTACCCATTTCATTATGTATGAGATCAATTTTTTTTTATTGGAGTTAAAATTAACGTAGATATATGACCGAACCTAACCAATCCTACCTAACCTAACCTAGCGTATCTCTATAGGTTAGGTTAGGTTAGGTAGCCGAAAAAGTTAGGTTAGGTTAGGTAGGTTAGGTAGTCGAAAACCAATTAATTCATGAAAACTTGGCTTATTAGGCAAATTGGGCCTTGCATAGTAGGCTGAGAAGTGCGTTCTGGCTACTAGGTACGACATATATATATATATATATATATATATATATATATATATATATATATATATATATATATATATATATATATATATATATATATATATATATATATATACACACATATAATACAGGTATGTTGTTAAATATGACCGAAAAAGTAAGATTAATAATTCTAACACGAATTTTCTCAATATTTCTTTTTACTGACGGTGGTAATTGAAAAATCAGGTCTCCAAAATTCATTTTTATTTCTAGTCTGATGCGACGCTTGAATGTGTTTCATAATAACTTATTACATTTTCAAAGACTTTAGTTTATACAAAATGATTTCTAAAGCTTATAAAGGAGAGGCGTGGCTCACGCTTTGTTTTACATAAATTCCTATCTCAGAAACGTTATTCTGTTAACTATACAACTTGAGACCATCGCTGCTGGTAACACTCAATTCAATACCATGTTTGGCATCATCGTGCATTACTTCACTATGTACATAGTTTAAGTGATGCAACAAGTAATTTTGTTTCTATGCATTATCTGGACTGCGTATCAGCATGAAACCTTCGACTTTTGTATGGTAAGGCAGATTCCTTTTGGGTCCGTGCAGCAACCCCTATTGACACATTTTTGCATGTAGCTGTTGTTTTAGATTTAGCTATTAGGAACAAAAGTTCCTAGTAGCACGGGCTATGGTGAGCCTGTTGTACTCTCACACACTTTTTTTGCAGTTTAAATCAAGGAAATGGTGAAGAGGTGGGGGTGCTGATATCTTTACGATATCTCAAAAGCGAAAATGCGTAGCTGCTTCAATATTTCTGGCATTGCCAGACATGGTATCGTTGCAAACGATACCCTCTGAAGATTTATAATAGATGGAATAATTTTTGGGGGGTGTAGAATTTGTGTATAGTATCCACAATAATTTAATGTTGCAAATTTCTTCATAACAGCTGAACAGCTGTGGTTGGAGGTGATCACCCTCTGATCATTATTTATCAGAATCTTTTATTTTAAGAATTGCCAATTTTTTATAGTTTTTCTTAGCGTAGTGTAATTAACAACTATAACTGGGTGCTCTTCCACCCAGCTCAACCCTTGTACGTACAGTAATGTAAGCACAGTTGACTGATAGGATTACCATTCATCTCCCACTACCACCAACCAACCACTTACCGGGGTACACTTGCTCCTGTGCTACCTTGGTTTAATATTTCTACATTGCTCTACCAGTGCCACCTTAGTTTAATATTTCTACATCACTCTACCAGTGCCAGTCAGTAGTTCTCCCTTTAAAATGATTTCTTAGCCCTATCCCCCTTGATTCTTGTATCATCCCTTAGCTACTTACCCTGCACCATTGTTTTTCTAGTGTTGATAGCCCTTATTTCTTTTTGTTGATAGCCCTTATTTCTTTTAAGTATTTATTCATTGGTCTTCTTTTGGCTACCACTTGTACTCCCAGTACCACATTTTGGTCTTCTCATACCCATTCCTAATATCCTAGCAGCTTATCATCCACTGATCCATGTTATATACATATTCCTTTTATCGTGTATTTATTTTCGTCTCCTAGCATTTTTATGATCTCCCAATTCCCATATAACCTTGGTCTTCTAGCTTCAACACTGCATGATCTACCATTCAGTTTTTATTTTATCCTAGCACTTTTTATATGGTCACTTGGCACCAACCCTTGTCTACTCACGTAGAATCATCACTGTCTTGTCTCCTGGAAACAACACCTTGTCTGACATCCTAGAACTAGCCTCTTGTCTGGTCTCCTAGGACGAATCCCTTGGTTGGTCTAGTACCAAACCTTAGTCAGGTCTCCTAGAACCACTTATCTGGTATGGTATAAAGATAGAGCCAATTCTTTTCCACACTTCTATGACAAATTCATGAAGGCCCCCGATTCTTTAACGTAGTCAAATTCATGGGGGTCCTGTCTTCAGATCAGCACCCGGACATGGGACGGGGTCAAGTGCTCTGAGGTCAAGGTGGCCAGAGAAGTGTACACGGGCGTGGGAGTGTGTGCATGAGCCTGTATGGGTGGGCATGCGGTAGCAGAAATACAAGCATGGGCGTGTGGGAGTTGACATGCGGGGGCGGACTAGACGTGAGCGTACAATGCTATATATCTGGAGATGGGTGTGTGGGACGGCGTGAGTGGAGACTTAAGCATGGGCGTGCTTGCCAGAGGGTGTAGCAGCAGTGGGCGACGCCTCATGAACCGTACTGGGCGACGCCTCATGTACCGTACTGGGCGACGCCTCATGTACCGTACTGGGCGACGCCTCATGTACCGTACTGAGTGGGAGAGAGATATGACCCCGTTTTGTGTGCTTGCCTAATTATGCTTACTTAACTCACTGAGAAAAAGTTACATGTAACTCTTGGACCTTTTAATTATCTTGTAAAAGATTGTTCAATGATATACCGTATGTTCTTAACTATATATTACCGACTTCCACTGCTTCCACTTGCTTACCACCCTCACTGAATGAGTACTTTCTTACGTGTCTCTGATACATCTGTTTTTTCAAGGTTTCATCTATTCACCTCTCTTTGCGACATAGGTTATTTCTTTTCACCTCGTATATTGTTCTTTAATTTTGCAAGATTGAATCATATTTCAATCACTGAGGAATTCAATTAAGTCTTATTTATTAGTGAGGATAATTCTGGTATTCACCATTACTTGGAACTTTTGTTCAGAGTAACTGAATCTAAAACAGTGGCCATAGGAACAAACTCAAATGTTCATTGGCAAAGTACTATTTTCAGTATTATAGACTACAACCTTGTAACCCAAATTTGTTTTGATAAATTATTTTTAATTAAAGCAAATTTCCTTTAGAGTTACAAGGGTTGTACTCTGATTATTATACTTAAAAAAAAACTTGTGGTGGTAAATGAGGTAAAAAAAAAAAGTATGAAACTTTCATAGTGTGAGCTTACAGAAAATGCTTGCACTGTATCATATACAAATTGGCTTGAAATGCTCACGTGGTATTCTACATTCTAAATATGTAGCTAATATAATTTCATTATCACCATCTTTTCCTACTACTGATGTAGTCATTACGTGACTAATTATGTTAACTCAAATTTATGCAATTTCTCAACTAGTTATATTTCAAGATTGACTGTTCACCTTAAAACCTAAAATTTCATGCAAATCCTTCGTTAGCTGTAAAACATGACCGCAAATGTGTTAAGTGAGAATGCACATATTTATCATCGAAATCTTTACCGTAACCATAAAATGTACATAAATAGATGTACACATGAAAATAAAACATGTTAAGAAATAGCTGTCACATACAGTATTAAGGGCTAAAGATATGAAAGACCTATTGCTGAAACAACTTTACGTTCGATACTAATACATGTGCTGCAGTTGCATTCAACTAGTTTGATCCGATCTTAAAACTGAAATATTCAGCAGAGGTATTTCAGTGAAATATTACAATAAACACGACCCACATATTTTTCAGATTTATAAATTTTACCAATCTTAAGCTAGAAAATAGGAACAATTACTATGACAACCTATCCTCTCAAAATGAAAATTCTTATAAAAACAACTAGTCGAATGTACAAAAATGGACCATTGCCCAAAAATATTTACAGCTGGGTGAACCAACGGTCTAGTGTACGAAAAATGTAAAAATGTTTTCCCTGCCCAGCAATCAATCGGTTGTTATGCCAAAGGTATATAATCGAGTTAGAATATAAGTCATACACTTCGGAAGTATGTATTTGCCTGCAATGAAACAATTTGTAATATATTCGTTCGGGCAGTTTTATAATTCTACGGTACTTACCGAAGTCAAATTGTAGATTATATATGAATTTGTTGATTATAATCCCAGAGTCGAATTTCGTTAAGTATCTTCAGGTGTTGTACATGAACGTCACCTCTGCTGTAACGCCCAAACTATTATTAACTAAGGCTTGAATCAAAGGTTGTGTCGACTCTGGTATCAGATATAACTTTTACCATTATTAACAAAATACCAGTTACTATTGTGTCACTTCATCTTAGATCTCGCATTGATATTCGAATACGTATAATGTAATGGTGATTGAAAATGTGTGAAATTAAGATAAATTGTAAGTTTTCGAAAATCGGGTAGAAAAACTTCAAAGATGAGGAAAACTTATTTTATAATTGAACACAATTAAAATACAAACATTTTTATACTGGGCTGTGGTCATGAAGTGGACAAGAATCAAGGTTATCTACACTACTGATCAGAAACTGATAATTTACATTTTTTATATTTATCAAAATATACATTTTTGATATTTACCAAAGTGTACTAAATCATTAAATGTTTGTTCTAGTACTATTAAAACAAATTATTTTTTAAATTGTGAAATGTTGTAGTTAATAAGAAACTGGTATGCCATTCACCCTCATTCCAGTACTAAAATATCAATAAACAAGTCGCATGTTGGCCATAGAATAGCATTAACTTCCTATTTAAGTATTAGAGATGAAAATTAGTTTAATCTGATATAGAACTACTGTACTTGATAACTGATAAATAAAATGTTGCTTCTACAAATTAGTGGAATAAAAAATATTCATTATTATTGTAATAAATGAGCTGTTTTTTTTTTAACATATTCACCAATTACTGTAAAGATCAGTCCCAATAACTTTTAAAGTGAGGAGTCATGCTATTCTATGTTCACCGGCTCACCACGATGAGGTCTGCGACTACGAGCCGGACCAGGGGTATTCGTCCAAAGGGTATCTATCCCACATGAAGAAATCACTAATGTGAAATCTTCAGTAAGGACACAAACCTTTGTTGCGTGGAACCCTAAACCACGAACCTACATTCAATTTAAATTTCTTTTATAAAAG
The DNA here is from genome assembly GCF_040958095.1 of Procambarus clarkii. NCBI lineage: Eukaryota > Metazoa > Arthropoda > Malacostraca > Decapoda > Cambaridae > Procambarus > Procambarus clarkii. Next base: position 40,161,098 of record NC_091167.1, read on the forward strand.
AAATAAAAATATCTTGTAGAGGTACTTCGGGATTTTCAGTGGTAGCTAGGTTACCACCAAAAATCACTCACCAACAGCAAGCTGATGGTGATATGCTGACGACCACCCACAAGGAGTGGCAGGGACAAAACAAAGAGGATAGGATAGGATGAACACATAAGACACATCGTGATCTAGACTGCACTGCCAGATTGTTGACTACGGCAACAGCAGTGCATTAACTTATTTCACTCAGCTGAATAGTAAGCTCTGGCTGGGTTGACAAACCAGATACTGTAGATAATTAACTGACTGAAAAGACACCATGGCAAGTTTAAATGACTAACCAGGAATTGGAGTTCTAGTCAATCTCGCAGGTCCCTCGGTTCTACTCCATCAGACCCTCTATTCTTGACCGTCACTTTTAGTTCACCTACCAGGCCCGCTTTTAGACCATCATTCATGCTCTTGATTCTATTCCATAACTCAGACCCTCGCCTTCAGCCCATCATCGTGGCACTTGCTTATACTCCACCATCTAAACACTTGCAGACCATAACCCGTACTTTCACTTATAATCCCCAACCCTTGCTTCCAGGCCAACATCCATTCTCTGGCTTCCCATCATCATGACACTCGCTTCTAGCCTACCACACGGGCTCTTAACTGACCAAGGCCTTCGCCTGTGATCCATCACCCAAGACAGACCCTCTGTTCTTGACCGTCACTTCTAGTTCACCCACCAGGCCCGCTTTTAGACCATCATTCATGCTCTTGATTCTATTCCATAACTCAGACCCTCGCCTTCAGACCATCATCGTGGCACTTGCTTATACTCCACCATCTAAACACTTGCAGACCATAACCCATACTTTCACTTATAATCCCCAACCCTTGCTTACAGTCCAACATCCATTTTCTGGCTTCCCATCATCATGACACTCGCTTCTAGAATACCACACGGGCTCTTAACTCAGACCTATGATCAAGGCCTTCGCCTGTGATCCATCACCCAAGTCCTCGCCTGTGACTCATAACCAAAGCCCCCGCCTGTGACTCATAGCCCAAGCCCTCGCCTGTAGCCTATAACCCACACCCTAGCATTTAACCGATCACAAAGCTTTTCGCCTCTAACCCATCTCCCAGACCCTAGCCCATCAAGGTCATCGCCTTCAAGTCAATCATCCAGACCCCTCGAGTGTGGCCCATCACCCAAGCCCTTCACTATGGCTCATCACCCAAGCCCCTATAGCCCATCAACTAGGCCCTCGCCTGTCGCCCAATACTCATGTCGTCCCCTGTTGTGCATCATGAATCGCCTGAGACCTATCACCTAGACTATTCCCTCACTTCTAGTCCATCGTGAAAGCCCTCGTTTTTGGGCCATCGCGAAGGCTCTCGGCTATGGCTCGTCATAAAGACATTCGCCTGTGGCCCACCACCCAGAACCTTTCCCAGATCCCTGGATGCGGCTTTTCACCTTGAAAGAGTCACATCACCCCAAGCCTTCGCCAGAGTCCCATCACGCCAGTCTCATCACACCAAGCCTTCGCCTGGATCTCATTACACCAAGCCTTCGCCTGAATCTAATCAAACCAAACCTTCGTCTGAATCTCATCACACCAAACCTTTGCCTTATCACACCAAGCCTTCGCCTGAATCTCATCACACCAAGCCTTCGCCTAAATCTCATCACACCAAGCCTTCGCCTGAATCTAATCAAACCAAACCTTCGTCTGAATCTCATCACACCAAGCCTTCGCCTGAATCTAATCAAACTAAACCTTCGCCTGAATCTCATCACACCAAGCCTTCGCCTGAATCTAATCACATCAAATCTTTACCAGAGTCCCATCACACCAAGCCTTTAATCACATCAAATCTTTACCAGAGTTCCATCACACCAAGCCTTCGCCTAAATCTCATCACACCAAGCCTTCGCCTAAATCTCATCACACCAAGCCTTCTTTATCTCATCACACCAAGCCTTTGCCTTTATCTCATCACACCAAGCCTTTGCCTTTATCTCATCACATCAAGACTTTGCCAGTCTCATCACACCAAGCCTTCGTCTATGTCTCATCACTCCAAGCCTTCACCTTTGTCTCATGACACCAAGCCTTTGCCTTTATCTTATCACATCAAGCCTTGTCAGTCTCATCACACCAAGCCTTTGCCTTTATCTCATCACATCAAGACTTTGCCAGTCTCTTCACACCAAGCCTTCGTCTTTGTCTCATCACTCCAAGCCTTCGCCTTTGTCTCATGACATCAAGCCTTTGCCTTTATCTCATCACATCAAGACTTTGCCAGAGTCTCATCACACCAAGCCTTTGCCTTTATCTCATCACATCAAGACTTTGCCAGTCTCATCACACCAAGCCTTCGTCTTTGTCTCATCACTCCAAGCCTTCGCCTTTGTCTCATGACATCAAGCCTTTGCCTTTATCTCATCACATCAAGACTTTGCCAGTCTCATCACACCAAGCCTTCGCCTTTATCTCATCACACCAAGCCTTCGCCTTTATCTCATCACACCAAGCCTTCGCCTTTATCTCATCTCATCAAGACTTTGCCAGAGTCTCATCACACCAAGCCTTCGCCTTTGTCTCATCACACCAAGCCTTCGCCTTTATCTAATCACATCAAGACTTTGCCAGTCTCATCACACCAAGCCTTTGCCTTATCACACCAAGCCTTTGCCTTATCACACCAAGCCTTTGCCTTTGTCTCATCACTCCAAGCCTTCGCCTGAGTCCCATCATCCCAAGCCTTTGCCTGAGTCCCATCATCCCAAGCCTTTGCCTGAGTCCCATCATCCCAAGCCTTTGCCCGAGTCCCATCATACCAAGCTTTCGCCTTAGTCCCATCACCACAAACCTTTGCCTAAGTCCCATCATCCTGATACTCGCTTCTAGCCTATCACCCGGACCCTCGCCTTTAGTCTATCACACCAGACCCTAGTATCTCGACTATTACCCTAGTTTCTAGTCCATCACTCATTCCCTCACTTATAGTCCACCACCCTAGATTTTAGCTGGCAATCCATCACCCATTTCCTCCTTTCTAGTCCATAACGCTTTCCTTTGCCTCTAGCCCATCACGCTTTCCCTTGCTTCTAGTGCATCACGCTTTCCCTTGCTTCTAGTGCATCACGCTTTCCCTTGGCTCTAATCCATCATGCTTTCCCTTGGCTCTAGTCCCTCATGCTTTCCCTTGGCGCTAGTCCCTCATGCTTTCCCTTGGCTCTAGTCCCTTATGCTTTCTCTTGGCTCTAGTCCATCATGCTTTACCTTGACTCTAGTCCATCATGCGTTCCCTGCGTCCTAGTGTATTTATCATGTCGACACATCCATTACCCCTACCTGTGTAGGGGTAATGGAGGTCCTACCCATCACGCAGGATCTTGCGTGTTGCCTATCATTCACGTTCTCGCGTATTGCCCATAAACGAGCCCCTCGCCTGTAGCCCATCACCCTGCCTCTAGTCTCTAGACATCTCCCAGGCCTTAGCCTGTAGCCCATCACCCTGACTCTAGCCTCCAGCATATCACAAAGGCCTTAACCTATAGCCCATCACCCTGCCTCTAGACATCATCCAGGCCTTAGCCTGTAACCCATCACCCTGACTAGCCTCTAGGACATCATCCAGGCGTTAGCCTGTAGCCCATCACCCTGACTCTAGACATCATCCAGGCCTTAGCCTGTAGCCCATCACCCTGACTATCCTCTAGGACATCATCCAGGTCTTAGCCTGTAGCCCATCACCCTGCCTCTAGTCTCTATACATCATCTAGGCCTTAGCCTGTAGCCCATCACCCTGCCTCTAGATCATCCAGGCCTCAGCCTGTAGCCCATCACCCTGACTAGCTTCTTGGACATCTTCCAGGCTTTAGCCTGTAGCCCATCACCCTGCCTCTAGTCTCTAGACATCATTTAGGCCTTAGCCCATCACCCTGCCTCTAGTCTCTAGACATCATTTAGGCCTTAGCCCATCACCCTGCCTCTAGTCTCTAGACATCATTTAGGTCTTAGCCCATCACCCTGCCTCTAGTCTCTAGACATCATCTAGGCCTTAGCCTGTAGCCCATCACCCTGACTCTAGCCTCTAGGACATCACCCAGGCCTTAGCCTGTAGCCCATCACCCTGACTCTAGTCTCTAGACATCATCCAGGCCTTAGCCTGTAGCCCATCACCCTGACTAGCCTCTAGGACATCATCCAGGCGTTAGCCTGTAGCCCATCACCCTGACTCTAGACATCATCCAGGCCTTAGCCTGTATCCCATCACCCTGACTATCCTCTAGGACATCATCCAGGTCTTAGCCTGTAGCCCATCACCCTGCCTCTAGTCTCTATACATCATCTAGGCCTTAGCCTGTAGCCCATCACCCTGCCTCTAGATCATCCAGGCCTCAGCCTGTAGCCCATCACCCTGACTAGCTTCTTGGACATCTTCCAGGCTTTAGCCTGTAGCCCATCACCCTGCCTCTAGTCTCTAGACATCATTTAGGCCTTAGCCCATCACCCTGCCTCTAGTCTCTAGACATCATCTAGGCCTTAGCCTGTAGCCCATCACCCTGACTCTAGCCTCCAGCCTATCATCCAGGCCTTAAACAGTAGCCCATCACCCTGACTCTAGCCTCTAGGACATCACCCAGGCCTTAGCCTGTAGCCCATCACCCTGACTCTAGTCTCTAGACATCATCCAGGCCTTAGCCTGTAGCCCATCACCCTGCTTATAGAACATCATCCAGGCCTTAGCCTGTAGCCCATCACCCTGCCTAAAGAACATCATCCAGCCCTTAGCCTGTAGCCCATCACCCTCACTAGCTTCTTGGACATCATCCAGGCCTTAGCCTGTAGCCCATCACCCTGCCTATAGAACATCATCCAGGCCTTAGCCTGTAGCCCATCACCCTCACTAGCTTCTTGGACATCATCCAGGCCTTAGCCTGTAGCCCATCACCCTGCCTATAGAACATCATCCAGGCCTTAGCCTGTAGCCCATCATCCTGCCTATAGAACATCATCCAGGCTTTAGCCTGTAGCCCATCACCCTCACTAGCTTCTTGGACATCATCCAGGCCTTAGCCTGTAGCCCATCACCCTGCCTATAGAACATCATCCAGGCCTTAGCCTGTAGCCCATCACCCTCACTAGCTTCTTGGACATCATCCAGGCCTTAGCCTGTAGCCCATCACCCTGCCTATAGAACATCATCCAGGCCTTAGCCTGTAGCCCATAACCCTGCCTCTAGTCTCTAGACATCATCCAGGCCTTAGCCTGGAGCCCATCACCCTGCCTCTAGTCTCTATACATCATCTAGTCAACCTGTAGCCCATCACCCTCCCTCTAGAACATCATCCAGGCCTTAGCCTGGAGCCCATCACCCTGCCTCTAATCTCTAAACATCATCCAGGCCTTAGCCTGTAGCCCATCACCCTCACTAGCTTCTTGGACATCATCCAGGCCTTAGCCTGTAGCCCATCACCCTGCCTATAGAACATCATCCAGGCCTTAGCCTGTAGCCCATCACCCTGCCTATAGAACATCATCCAGGCCTTAGCCTGGAGCCCATCACCCTGCCTAAAGAACATCATCCAGGCCTTAGCCTGTAGCCCATCACCCTCACTAGCTTCTTGGATATCATCCAGGCCTTAGCCTGTAGCCCATAACCCTGCCTCTAGTCTCTAGACATCATCCAGGCCTTAGCCTGGAGCCCATCACCCTGCCTCTAGTCTATACATCATCTAGTCCTTAACCTGTAGCCCATCACCCTCCCTCTAGAACATCATCCAGGCCTTAGCCTGGAGCCCATCACCCTGCCTCTAATCTCTAGACATCATCCAGGCCTTAGCCTGTAGCCCATCACCCTCACTAGCTTCTTGGACATCATCCAGGCCTTAGCCTGTAGCCCATCACCCTCACTAGCTTCTTGGACATCATCCAAGCCTTAGCCTGGAGCCCATCACCCTGCCTCTAGTCTCTATACATCATCTAGTCCTTAGCCTGTAGCCCATCACCCTGACTATAGATCATCATCCAGGCCTTAGCCTGTAGCCCATCACCTTCACTAGCTTCTTGGACATCATCTAGGCCTTAGCCTGTAGCCCATCACCCTGCCTATAGAACATCATCCAGGCCTTAGCCTGTAGCCCATCACCCTGCTTATAGAACATCATCCAGGCCTTAGCCTGTAGCCCATCACCCTGCCTAAAGAACATCATCCAGGCCTTAGCCTGTAGCGCATCACCCTCACTAGCTTCTTGGACATCATCCAGGCCTTAGCCTGTAGCCCATCACCCTGCCTATAGAACATCATCCAGGTCTTAGCCTGTAGCCCATCACCCTGCCTATAGAACATCATCCAGGCCTTAGCCTGTAGCCCATCACCCTCACTAGCTTCTTGAACATCATCCAGGCCTTAGCCTGTAGCCCATCACCCTACCTATAGAACATCATCCAGGCCTTAGCCTGTAGCCCATCACTCTGCCTATAGAACATCATCCAGGCCTTAGCCTGTAGCCCATCACCCTGCCTATAGAACATCATCCAGGCCTTAGCCTGTAGCCCATCACCCTGCCTAAAGAACATTATCCAGGCCTTAGCCCATCACCCTCACTAGCTTCTTAAGACATCATCCAGGCCTTAGCCTGTAGCCCATCACCCTGCTTATAGAACATCATCCAGGCCTTAGCCTGTAGCCCATCACCCTGCCTAAAGAACATCATCCAGGCCTTAGCCTGTAGCCCATCACCCTCACTAGCTTCTTGGACATCATCCAGGCCTTAGCCTGTAGCCCATCACCCTGCCTATAGAACATCATCCAGGTCTTAGCCTGTAGCCCATCACCCTGCCTATAGAACATCATCCAGGCCTTAGCCTGTAGCCCATCACCGTCACTAGCTTCTTGAACATCATCCAGGCCTTAGCCTGTAGCTCGTCACCCTGCCTCTAGTCTCTAGACATCATCCAGGCCTTAGCCTGTAGCCCATCACCCTCACTAGCTTCTTGGACATCATCCAGGCCTTAGCCTGTAGCCCATCACCCTGCCTATAGAACATCATCCAGGCCTTAGCTTGTAGCCCATCACCCTGACTAGCTTCTTGGACATCATCCAGGCCTTAGCCTGTAGCCCATCACCCTGCCTATAGAACATCATCCAGGCCTTAGCCTGTAGCCCATCACCCTGCCTATAGAACATCACCCAGGCCTTAGCCTGTAGCCCATCACCCTGCCTATAGAACATCACCCAGGCCTTAGCCTGTAGCCCATCACCCTCACTAGCTTCTTGGACATCATGCAGGCTTTAGCCTGTAGCCCATCACCCTGCCTATAGAACATCATCCAGGCCTTAGCTGTAGCCCATAACCCTGCCTCTAGTCTCTAGACATCATCCAGGCCTTAGCCTGGAGCCCATCACCCTGCCTCTAGTCTATACATCATCTAGTCCTTAACCTGTAGCCCATCACCCTCCCTCTAGAACATCATCCAGGCCTTAGCCTGGAGCCCATCACCCTGCCTCTAATCTCTAGACATCATCCAGGCCTTAGCCTGTAGCCCATCACCCTCACTAGCTTCTTGGACATCATCCAGGCCTTAGCCTGTAGCCCATCACCCTCACTAGCTTCTTGGACATCATCCAAGCCTTAGCCTGGAGCCCATCACCCTGCCTCTAGTCTCTATACATCATCTAGTCCTTAGCCTGTAGCCCATCACCCTGACTATAGATCATCATCCAGGCCTTAGCCTGTAGCCCATCACCTTCACTAGCTTCTTGGACATCATCTAGGCCTTAGCCTGTAGCCCATCACCCTGCCTATAGAACATCATCCAGGCCTTAGCCTGTAGCCCATCACCCTGCTTATAGAACATCATCCAGGCCTTAGCCTGTAGCCCATCACCCTGCCTAAAGAACATCATCCAGGCCTTAGCCTGTAGCGCATCACCCTCACTAGCTTCTTGGACATCATCCAGGCCTTAGCCTGTAGCCCATCACCCTGCCTATAGAACATCATCCAGGTCTTAGCCTGTAGCCCATCACCCTGCCTATAGAACATCATCCAGGCCTTAGCCTGTAGCCCATCACCCTCACTAGCTTCTTGAACATCATCCAGGCCTTAGCCTGTAGCCCATCACCCTACCTATAGAACATCATCCAGGCCTTAGCCTGTAGCCCATCACTCTGCCTATAGAACATCATCCAGGCCTTAGCCTGTAGCCCATCACCCTGCCTATAGAACATCATCCAGGCCTTAGCCTGTAGCCCATCACCCTGCCTAAAGAACATTATCCAGGCCTTAGCCCATCACCCTCACTAGCTTCTTAAGACATCATCCAGGCCTTAGCCTGTAGCCCATCACCCTGCTTATAGAACATCATCCAGGCCTTAGCCTGTAGCCCATCACCCTGCCTAAAGAACATCATCCAGGCCTTAGCCTGTAGCCCATCACCCTCACTAGCTTCTTGGACATCATCCAGGCCTTAGCCTGTAGCCCATCACCCTGCCTATAGAACATCATCCAGGTCTTAGCCTGTAGCCCATCACCCTGCCTATAGAACATCATCCAGGCCTTAGCCTGTAGCCCATCACCGTCACTAGCTTCTTGAACATCATCCAGGCCTTAGCCTGTAGCTCGTCACCCTGCCTCTAGTCTCTAGACATCATCCAGGCCTTAGCCTGTAGCCCATCACCCTCACTAGCTTCTTGGACATCATCCAGGCCTTAGCCTGTAGCCCATCACCCTGCCTATAGAACATCATCCAGGCCTTAGCTTGTAGCCCATCACCCTGACTAGCTTCTTGGACATCATCCAGGCCTTAGCCTGTAGCCCATCACCCTGCCTATAGAACATCATCCAGGCCTTAGCCTGTAGCCCATCACCCTGCCTATAGAACATCACCCAGGCCTTAGCTTGTAGCCCATCACCCTGCCTATAGAACATCACCCAGGCCTTAGCCTGTAGCCCATCACCCTCACTAGCTTCTTGGACATCATGCAGGCTTTAGCCTGTAGCCCATCACCCTGCCTATAGAACATCATCCAGGCCTTAGCTGTAGCCCATAACCCTGCCTCTAGTCTCTAGACATCATCCAGGCCTTAGCCTGGAGCCCATCACCCTGCCTCTAGTCTCTATACATCATCTAGTCCTTAACCTGTAGCCCATCACCCTGCCTGTAGAACATCATCCAGGCCTTAGCCTGGAGCCCATCACCCTGCCTCTAATCTCTAGACATCATCCAGGCCTTAGCCTGTAGCCCATCACCCTGACTAGCTTCTTGGACATCATCCAGGCCTTAGCCTGTAGCCCATCACCCTGACTCCAGCCTCTAGGATATCATCCAGGCCTTAGCCTGTAGCCTATCACCCTGGCTAGCCTCTTGGATATCATTCAGGCCTTAGCCTTTAGCCCATCACACAGTGCCTTTCCTATTACCCAGGTCCAGGCCCATCAACTCTAACCATCGCCTGTTGCGAATGACAAAGGACCTTGCCTCTAGTCTACCATCTCTGAAGCACTAACTCCTAGTTGAACACCCAGGCCCTTACCTCTTAGTCTATCATTCAGACACCCTGATTGTGGCCCATCACGGAGCTAAGATCGATTCTAAGCTTTTGAATATTTTGTCCTAAATGCGGTGCTAGTTATAAGGTTCAGTGGGATATTTAGGTTTACTAGGTCAAGGAAAATGAGGTTAGATGAGCAATATCACATCGGGCAGACTCATAAGAGGAGCCTCATCGGACAAAGTCTCACCAGGGAAAAGGAAGGTAATTTTAGGTTAACTAGGTTGTAGGATAGTTAGGTTTGATAAGAATAATATCCCGTCGGGCAGACTCATAAGAGGAGCCTCACTGGATATATGTTAGAAGACATTTGGTAAGAATAGCATCCGCTTGGGACAAGAAACATTCTTGGCAAGCCCTCACTCCTAGTCCATTACCCAAAACCTAGGTTCTTAATTCTAGTCCATCACCCAGGTCCCTCGGTTGTTGTCTATCACGAAGGTCCCTAGCTTCTTGTCTTATTACCTTGGTTCTCACTTCTAGTCCATCACCCAGGACTTCGCATGAAGCATATTATCCATGCCATTGACATGGATAATATGCAACTTCCAGTCGTTTGCTTCTCGATGATTATCCAGCCCCCCACTTATAGTCCATCATAACGCACTCGACTCCAGCCCATTACCTAGACTCTCTACCGTGGCCTACCATACAGGTCTTTGCCCTCCTAGTCCATTACCCAAAACCTCCTAGGTTCTTAATTCTAGTCCATCACCCAGGTCCCTCGGTTGTTGTCTATCACGAAGGTCCCTAGCTTCTTGTCTTATTACCTTGGTTCTCACTTCTAGTCCATCACCCAGGACTTCGCATGAAGCATATTATCCATGCCATTGACATGGATAATATGCAACTTCCAGTCGTTTGCTTCTCGATGATTATCCAGCCCCCCACTTATAGTCCATCATAACGCACTCGACTCCAGCCCATTACCTAGACTCTCTACCGTGGCCTACCATACAGGTCTTTGCCCTCCTAGTCCATTACCCAAAACCTCCTAGGTTCTTAATTCTAGTCCATCACCCAGGTCCCTCGGTTGTTGTCTATCACGAAGGTCCCTAGCTTCTTGTCTTATTACCTTGGTTCTCACTTCTAGTCCATCACCCAGGACTTCGCATGAAGCATATTATCCATGTCATTGACATGGATAATATGCAACTTCCAGTCGTTTGCTTCTCGATGATCATCCAGCCCCCCGCTTATAGTCCATTATAACGCACTCGACTCCAGCCCATTACCTAGACTCTCTACCGTGGCCTACCATACAGGTCTTTCACAGTGACTTAACTCCCAGGCCCTCGCCCGTGACCAATTTCCTAGACCTTCACCCAGGCCCCCCGCCGAGATCATGTGGCCCATAATCTAGGCCCTCACATGTGGCCTATAAACCTAGGCCATATTCCCACCCAGGGCCTCGCCTGTTGCCCATCACCCAGACCCTCACATCTAACCCATCACCCAGACTAGCCTATTGGACATCATTCAGGCCCTTGCCTGTAGCCCATCATCTAGATCCTTGATCATTCTCCATCACGAAGGCCCTCAACTGTGGCCTATCGCCTAGACCCCTAGCCTTTGACGCCATCACGCAGGCCCTTGCGTGTTGCCTATCGTTCACGTTCTCACGTGAATGCCTATAAACGAGCCCCTCACCTATAACCTCGCCTGTGGCCCACCACAGAGACCATTGCGTGCAGCCCATCACCGATACACCCTCGCCCGTTACCGTAGCTCTCACCTAAGGCCCATCACAAACCCTCGCCTAAAGTCCATCATCCAATGTCATCGCTTGTGGCTCATCACCCAGGCCCTTTCATTTAGCACATCACAAAGGTTTTCGCCTCTAAACCATCAAAAACTTACTCGCCTCTCGCTCAGACCTCAGTCTATCATCCAGACCCCCTTGCCTCAGTCCATCATCCAGATTCCTTGCCTATGACCACCAATAAAGGCATTCACATCTAACCCATCACTCAAGACTCCTCGACCCTCGACTACGGCCAACAAATATTTCTACTTCGGCCGGGAATCGAACCCGGACCCTTAGAACTACGACCCCCAAGCGCTGTCCACTCAGCCGCGAGGTCCCGTGGCCGAGGTACATCACTCAGGACCTTTGCCTGAATGCTCTTCTCCCTCGCCCATCCTTGTGGCCCACCACCATTTAGCCTGAAGACCAACATCCAGATCCTAGCCTGTGGATCATCAACAAGGCCCGAGGAACCATTAACAAAGTCCTCGCCTAATAGCCCTTTGTCCAGACCCTCGCCTATAGCCTTTTGTCCAAGGCCTCGCCTATAGCCCATCGTCAAGGCCTCGCCTGTAGCATATCGTCAAGGCCCTCACCTGTAGCCCATCATCCAGGCCCCTCACCCATAGCCCATCGTGCAGGCCCTCACATGAAGCCCATCGCCCAGGCCCTCGCCTATGGCCTATCGTCTAAGTTCTCGCCTACAGCCCATCGCAGAGACCCTCGCCTGTAGCCCATCACCCAAACTCTAGCCTCTAGGACATCATCCAGGACTTTGCCATTTACCTTAGCCTGTGGACCATCACCATTTAGCCTGTGGACCATCACCATTTAGCCTATGGACTATCACCCCAGATCCTAGCCTATGGACCATCACCAGGCCTTTCTTGTGGCCCATCGTCCAGACCCCTCGCCTATAGCCCATCGTTCAGACCCCTCGCCTATAGCCCATCGTCCAGACCCCTCGCCTGTAGCCCATCGTCCAGGCCCTTGCCAATAGCCCATTACCCAGACACTCGCCTATAACCCATCGTCCAGACTCGCCTGTAGCCCATTGGCCAGACCCTCGCCTGTAGCCCATCGTCCAGACCCCTCGCCTGTAAACAATAAGTCCAGACCCTCGCCTATAGCCCATCATCCAGACTCGCCTGTAGCCTATCCTCCAGGCCCTAGCCTCTGGCCCATCACCCACACTCGCTTCATCTATAACTCGGCCCCTCGCCTCAGACCCCATCAGCCAGTCCCTATCACCCAGGCATCCGCATCAGACCCCATCAGCCAGTCCCTATCACCCAGGCATCCGCATCAGACCCCATCAGCCAGTCCCTATCACCCAGGCATCCGCATCAGACCCCATCAGCCAGTCCCTATCACCCAGTCATCCGCATCAGACCCCATCAACCAATCCCTTACCTGTGGCCCCATCCCATCACCTATGCCCTCGCCAGTAATGCATAACCCATTCCCTCGCCTCTTTTCCATCATTGTAGACACTAGTGTCTAAACCATCGTCTAGTCCCTAACATCTATTCCATTACCCATTTCCTCGTATCTAGGCCATCACAGGGAGCCTTTAATAAATTTGTTTGATTAATCAAGATGGCTCTATTTAGGTTTGGTTTAGTATAATAAACTTAAATTTTTTAAGTTTCTAATTTGTTTTGTAGTAAATTCTGAAAATCAATCCATCATTAAACAGCTATGTTTCTTTCATTAGCTATCAAAACGTGGCTCTTGACCTCCTCACAGAATCTTAGCGGTTTTCTTTGCAACACTATACTATATCTGAATAAAATACTAAATATATAATAATTAAATCCTTCAACATGGAAAATTAATATCCAAAGAAATATTTAATAATTAAATCCTTAATCATGGAAAATTAATATCCAATTTCCCATTTTCATGGGATTAGGTACTTTGCAAAGAGGTTCACAATGCCTCTTCCTATTTTCATTGAATGTTGCAGGGAGCAAGCTGCATGTGGGGCTTCTTTTAACATTGTTGGGGTTGCCAGATTGAGAAACTAATAACAAACCCTAGTTTTACAATATTAATTTCACCATATCCGGGACTATATCACTGATAATTCATCTTTAGCGTTTACTAATTTACTTTTCAAATTTGTAATTAAATACTGTGCAATACTTACACTAAAATATTGCAGTCGGCTGAATTTTCTTCCTCGAATGACATAGGTTAAACTGGTAGTGCCCTCGCTTTAAGTCCTCCACGGCTGCGAATAGACTTAAATTTCAGCATTGAAGACTGCATCTGCAAAATATATGCTTTTAAATATTTTAATACATTGATGTGATTAATGCGTCATAATACTGTGACTTCAACAATTAAATACAATGCTCACAAAACGAAAATGAAAACAGTTGACATGTCTACTATGGTAATGACCGAAGATGGTATGAAAACCTCATAAACTCTAGAAATTCAACGCAGGAAATTCAATGCAGGAGCTTACTGGTTTTTAAGTCATTGACTATTTGAAAAACGTAAATAACAATGATTTTACTAACCGCTTTAGTTAAGTAATTATAGTGATTAATGTCACAAGAAAGTTATTAAAAGAATACTTAAATTTCATATGCATATACTGTACTACTTTGCTTAAAAATTTTACAATTTAATAATACAAATCAATATAGGTCTACCTACTATGGAGGACATAATTAAGTTAAACTGGTACGGTTAGCTCTATATGTCCGTCCTTAACCCTCTGCATCTCTTCCATAGTGTCCAAGATCCAGCTATATCTCTTCCATTAATTGTCCAAGTTCCAGCTACATCTCTTCCATTAATTGTCCAAGATCCAGCTACATCTCTTCCATTAACTGTCCAAAATGTGGCTTTTGACCTCTCCGCAATCTTAGCTGGTGTCTTTGTCTACCTCACTAAATACTATCACATGTTCTTAATTATAGAAAATTTGTATCTAAATTCCCCATTTACATGAGATTTAATATTTAGCCAAGAGGTTCTCAATGTTTGTATCTAAATTTCCCATTTTCATAGGATTTAATATTTAGCCAAGAGGTTCTCAATGTTTGTATCTAAATTTCCCATTTTCATAGGATTTAATATTTAGCCAAGAGGTTCTCAATGCCTCTTCCTATTTTCATTCAATGTTGCGGGGAGCAGGCTGCATATAAGGCTTTCTGTAACATTGTGGGGTTGCCATATTGAGAAACCAATAACAAACACTAGTTTTACCATGTTAATTTATATCACTATAAGTTGTCTTTTGCTTCAACTAAAATTACTGTTCAAGCTTTTTAATTAAATATTGTGCAATACTTACACTAAAACATTACAACCGGCTGAATTCTCTTTCTCGAATGACAAATGTTAAGCAGGTAGTGTCCTCGCTTGAAGTCCTCCACGGCTGCGAGTAGACTTTAATTTCAGCAATGAAGACAATGCAACTGCAAAATATTTGCTTTTTTAAATATTGTAATAAATTGACTCATCATGATGGTTAATTGATTGACTCATCATGATGGATGGATTAATGGTTAACTCATCGTCATAATACTGTGTCTTCCACAATTAAATACAACGCTCCCAAATCGAAAATATGAACAGTTGACATATGTCTGCTATGGTAATGACCGAAGATCGTCTGAACCCATCATTAACTCGCAACAAATCCAATGTAAGAACTTACTGGTTCTAAAGTCATTCACTGTATTTGAAAAAATGTAAATGACTAAATATTTTTACTTAGTAATTTTGTTCATGTTATTATTAGTAATGCTCATCACAAGCAAGTTAATAAAATATTTAATACTGTACACTTAAATATCATATGCATATATTGTTTTGATTACAAAATTTACACTTTATTGAATAAGATAAACTAAAGGACGCCTACCTATTATGTAGATTGTAGACCATAATGATGTTAACTGAACCAGTTAGCCCTCTAGAGTCCATCTGGATACTGGACTGGTATACCAACATGGGCGAGGCTGTCTATGTAGTCATTCATCCAGTTACTGACCGGACCAAATGCTGCTCAATATAAGTGACCAAATGAAACATACAACATCCACTGTGTCACACCAATAAATGTGTATATAACTCATAAATGATACACATTTAAATGAAAAATAATGCAAACACGACTAAACTGAAACGTTTTAAAAATTATGACGGTCATATAATAATAAAATTATTAGATACAATTATTAGATTGTACAATGTACATTAGATTATAGATACAATAAAGAAATCAATATAGAAATTATTCGAGTACAAGAAAGCAATCCAGTAACAAAATTATAAATCTGTAATTTAAACATTTAAATGATTAAGCTGAAAGAAAACTAGTATAAACATAATTTTAAATTAACAAACTGTATTGAGCAGAAAAACAATTCAACATGCATTAAGCTACAGGTAATAATACAAAAATTAATATGATTAATGGGGAAAAATTAATACAAAGCAATAAAACAAAATAAATTATGCTGAAAGGCAGACAATTATGAAAGGAAAAACATTAAAAGTTGTGGGAGGAAAAAATTAGTAGCTGAAAGTAAAAAAAAAATTAATATGCTGAAAAGATAATCATTTAAATTCTGTAAATTCTGAAAGATAAAAAATGGTATGCTGGAAGGGAGAAATTTTTATTCTGCAGGGAAAAAATTAATATGGTGTTAGAACAATTTAGAACAATTTAGCATTAATTAGGCCAAAGTAATAATGCAAAAATTAATACGCTTAACGGGCAAAAATTAATGCTAGGCAATAGAACAAAATAAATTATGCTGAAAAGTAAGACATTTAGCATGTTGAATGGAAAAACATTTAAGTTGTGGAAGGAAAAAAATTAGTAGCTGAAAGTACAAAAAATATAATATGGTGAAAAGAAAATCATTTAAATTCTGTAAAGAAAAAAATTGTATGCTTGAAGGGAAAAATTAGCATTCTGCAGGAAAAAAATTAATATGGTGTTAGGGAAAAAGCATACTATAAAAAATTATCCTGTACAAAAAAAAAATAACATCCTATACGGAAAGGAATCACAAAATTCGGTAATAGTAATGAAAACCATTACAAAACATTAACCTGTAGGGGAAATCTATTGATAAATGATTAGACTACATGGAAAGCATGTGCATAAATATTTAGGTTATACACAAAGCAATTGAAAAAATAAATAGGTTACATGCAAACCATTATAAAAATACAGGTGATTAGGTTATACGGAAATAATTATAAGGGAAATAAGCTGTAAAGAAAAATAACAATTATTAGCATTTTAATAAAACAATTAAAGTGCATAAAATATAATTTTGAAATGGTTAAACTGCTAGAAATAAATCTAGCCTCTATGGACACCAGAAGGGACATAGGATCCCAATCATGGCTACTGGGGAGGATAATCGCCATGACTAATTTGGAGGTAATTGTAGCCCCAAAAGTAACCTGGAGGTGAAGAGGTGCTCCATCGGTAGTCGAAGAGGAAAATAAACTTCCAAGGCTAGTAGAGTTGATGTAGCTCCGAAGCTTGCAGTGAAGTACCCTGCTGTGGTGAAATGCAGCAAACAAGGTTTGCTGCAGAATGAAGACTAGCCAGGGGAAGAGGACACCCCCTCCTCCCTGGCTAGCAGGGAATGGAGTCCCGCCGGGGTTAAGTACAACCATTAAGGCTGCCCAAGGCCAAGAGGGCCCCAAGGGCTATCCTGGAGTAGGTTAACACTCAACCCCACCAAGGCAAGGCTAGCCTAGAGAGGAGAGTACTTCCCCCTGGCTAGCAGGGATTGGTGTTCCGCCGGGGTCAAGTACAACCATTAAGGCTGCCCAAGGCCAAGAGGGCCCCAAGGGCTATCCTGGAGTAGGTTAACACTCAACCCCACCAAGGCTAGCCTAGGGAGGAGAGTACTTCCTTCCCCCTGGCTAGCAGCGATTGGTGTTCCGCCGGGGTCAAGTACAACCATTAAGGCTGCCCAAGGCCAAGAGGGCCTCAAGAGCTATCCTGGAGTAGGATAACACCCACCTCCACCAAGGCTATCCTAGGAGGTGAGAACAGCCAAGTCCCCTACCAGGAACAGCCTGACCAAAGAATGGGAATGAAGTTGCCCAAAATATAAATTTAAAAGCCTACCTGAGAGAAACATCCGTCAAGTCTTAAAAACAATATCAAGAAGCAGCATATCTTGCAGAGTTCGACCACCTCTTGCAGAGTTCGCTCACGTCTTTCACGGCTCAAGCAAGTCAGAAGAGTAAGCATTCTGGAAATAAATAAATATACTGTATATATACAATACTGTATATCCATTAAGAAAAAAGAAAGAGAGAAGACAGAAGAGAAAAAGGGAGAGGAGAGGAGGAAAGAGGACAGGAGAGATGAGTAAGGAGAAAGAGGAGAGGAGAGTATGGAGGAGAGAGAGGGATGAGAGGAGAGTATGGAGGAGAAAGAGGGATGAGAGGAGAGTATGGAGGAGAAAGAGAGGGATGAGAGGAGAGTATGGAGGAGAAAGAGGGATGAGAGGAGAGTAAAGAGAGAGAGGGATGAGAGGAGAGTAAGGAGAAAGAGGGATGAGAGGAGAGTAAGGAGAAAGAGGGATGAGGAAAGGGAAAGGAGAAAAAGGAGAGGAAATAAGAGGGATGAGAAATTATTATTAACATCTTTACTGACGAAGTTTAATTAAAATTTTGCCGAATCTGCGTAATTGAATTAGGCCTTATTAGAGTGAGGATGATGCTGGTATTCATTGTCACACAGGACAGAGAATCATACACTAGACAATAAAATTGAAGGCTGAAGCACATATATATCAGTTATAATCAACTACATTAGATTATAATGTTTCAATTTACAAATTTCTATTGCGCACTGACACACAAGGGCAGGGATAAAATTTATGAGATGAATAAAAAGTAGAAAAGAGGAAATAAGATAAAGAAGTTATGAGATAAAGGAGAGGAAGGAGTAGAGTGGGGACAAAGAAGAGGAGATGAAAGATAGGGAGTGGATATAGGAGGCAAAAGAGGATAAAGTAGAAAAATTGAAAGGAGAGTAAAGGGGAGAAATAGAGAGGACTGAGAGAAGAGGGAGGACAGAAATTAATAGATAAGAGAGAAAAGAGGGTAAGGAGGAGACGAGAAGAGGAAAA
Source organism: Procambarus clarkii (assembly GCF_040958095.1). Lineage (NCBI taxonomy): Eukaryota > Metazoa > Arthropoda > Malacostraca > Decapoda > Cambaridae > Procambarus > Procambarus clarkii. Next base: position 40,179,530 of record NC_091167.1, read on the forward strand.
AGGGTGATGGTACGGACACAATAAGAGGAAAAAGGTCGACAAAAAGAGATACGAGAACGGAAGATAAGAAAGAGCTGAGAAATATTAGAGGAAAGAGGGAGAGGATAAGACTTGAAGAGAAAAGAGGGAGAGAGAAGAGAAACTAGGGACAGGAAGAGGTGGGGTGAGAAAAGATGCGAGAAGTGAGATATGAGTTGAGAGAGGAGACAGAAGAGAGATGAGATGAGAGAAAAGGAGAAGAGAAAAATGAGGGAGGGGAAAGCGAGTGAGGGAAAGGAAAGCATGGGAGAAGAGACGAGTGAGATATGAGTGGAGAGTAAAAGAGGACTGAGCTGTGAATGGAGAGGAAAGGAGAAGATTGGAGAAAGGAGAATAGCAAGAGAGGAGTGAAAGACGAATGAAAAGAGTGAAATGAGAGGAATGGGGAGAACGGAAAGGACGGGAGGAGAAGAGTGACATGAGGTGAGAAAACTGAAAGATATGAATAGGGAGAAGAGGAAAGGAAAGAAGGAGCAAAGGAGAAAGAAAGGAAGAACGAAGAAAGGAGAACGAGGGAGAAGATGAAGGTGAGAGAAAGGACGGGAGACGAGAATGTGGAGTAAAGATAAAGGAGAGGAGACGAATGAGAGATGAATGGAGAGAGGATAGAAGAGACGGGAGAAGGAAATAAGTAAGAGTGGAAAGGAGTGGTAAGGAGAAAAGAGTAAAAGGGAGGCGAAAAAGGAGTAAGAGAAAAGAGGAAAGGAGAGGGAGGAAAAAAGAAAAGGAGGGCAGAAATAACCAGAGGGAGGATATAGGAGGAAAGCAGAGGAGTGAGAAGAGGGAGGAGAAAGGAATGAAGGGGAGACGAGGAGTGACAAAAGAGAATGAAGGGAGAATAGAGTAAGGTGGAGAGATATGAATAGGGAAAGAAGGAAAGGAAAGAGAGCAAAGAAAAAGGGAGGGAAAAGAGGAAGAGGGGAGAGAAGAAACGAGAGGGAGAGAGAGGGAGAGAGAAAGGACAGGAGATGAAACACAAAGGAATGGAGTGAAGAGACTGGGAGAAGAGAGGGGAAGAAGTGGTGATTGAGAGAAGAGATGTAGGAGGGGAGAGGAAAAATGAAGGGAACGAGAGGAGAGGAAGAGGGTAGAAAAGAGGACAGGAGAGAGAAGGGAGAGGAGATGGAAGAGAAGTGAAGAATAGAGAAGACAGGGAAGACAGGGAAGAGAGGAAAAAGTGCAAAAGCGTGGCACGTTACATATTGAAGTCATGTATATATATATATGAGAAGGCACATTACTGAAGTCACATGTATATGAAAAGGCACGTTACTTAAATCACATATATGACAAGACACATAACTGAAGTCATATATATGAGAAGGCACGTTACTTAAGTCACATGACAAGGCACGTTACTTAGTCACATGACAAGGCACGTTACTTAAGTCATGTGAGAAAACGCGTTACTTAAGTCACATGTACATGAGAAGGCACGTTAATGAAGTCACATGTATATGAGAAGGCACGTTACTTAAATCACATATATGACAAGGCACATTACTGGTCACATGCATGAGAAAGCACGTTACTGAAGTCACATGTATATGAGAAGGCACGTTACTGAAGTCACATGTATATGAGAAGGCACGTTACTGAAGTCACATGTATATGAGAAGGCACGTTACTGAAGTCACATGTATATGAGAAGGCACGTTACTTAAGTCACATTTGACAAGACACGTTACTGAAGTCACATGTATGAGAAGGCACGTTACTAGTCACATGTATGAGAAGGTCTGTTACTTAAGTCACATGTATATGAGAAGGCAAGTTATTTAAGTCACATGTATGAGAAGGCACGTTACGTAAGTCATATATGACAAGATACGCTACTGAAGTCACATGAGAAATTACATATATGACAAGGCACGTTACTGAAGTCACATGTATGAGAAGGTACTTCAGTCATATATAACAAGGCATGTTACTGAAGTCACGTGTATGAGAATACGTTACTTAAGTCACATATATATGAGAAGGCATGTTACTGAAGTCACATGTATATGAAAAGGCACGTTACTTGAAACACACATGACGGCACATTACTGTAGTCACATGTATATGAGAAGGCACGTTACTGAAGTCACATGTATGGAAAGGTACGTTACTGAAGTCTCATGTATGAGAAGGCACGTTACTGAAGTCACATGTATGAGAAGGCACGTTATTGAAGTCTGGTGTATATGACAAGGCACGTTACTGAAGTCACATGTATAAGAAGGTACGTTACTGGTCTTATGTATGAGAAGGCACGTTACTAAAGTCACATGAAAAGAAGGCACGTTACTGAAGTCACATGTAAGAGAAGGCACGTTACTGAAGTCATGTATGAGACGGCACGTTACTGAAGTCATGTATATGAGACGGCACGTTACTGAAGTCACATGTATGAGACGGCACGTTACTAAAGTCACATGTATATGAGAAGGTAAGTTATTTAAGTCACATGTATGAGAAGGCACGTTACGTAAGTCACATATGACAAGACGCTACTGAAGTCACATGTATGAGGTCCTTCAGTCATATATGACAAGGCACGTTACTGAAGTCACGTGTATGAGAATACGTTACTTAAGTCATATATGAGAAGGCATGTTACTGAAGTCACGTGTATATGAGAAGGCACGTTACTGAAGTCACATGTATGGGAAGGTACGTTACTGAAGTCTCATGTATGGGAAGGTACGTTACTGAAGTCTCATGTATGAGAAGACACGTTACTGAAGTTACATGCATATGACAAGGAAAGTTACTGCAATCACATGTATATGACAAGGCACGTTACTGAAGTCACATGTATATGAGAAGGCACGTTACTGAAGTCACATGTATATGATAAGGAACGTTACTGAAGTCACGTGTATGAGACGGCACGTTACTGAAGTCACGTGTATGAGACGGCACGTTACTGAAGTCACATGTATGAGACGGCACGTTACTGAAGTCACGTGTATATGAGAAGGCACGTTACTGAAGTCGCATGTATATGAGAAGGCACGTTACTAGTCACATATGAGAAGGCACGTTACTGAAGTCATGTATATGAGAAGGCACGTTACTGACGTCACATGTATATGGGAATGCACGTTACTTACTTACATATGCTACTTAATAAATGTCAAGGCACGTTACTGAAGTCACTTGTATGAGACGTTACTGAAGTCGCATATATATATATGAGAAGGCACGATACTTACTGAAGTCCCATGGAACGTGGCTTTACCATAGTTAAATTATACAATGTCAAATACATAAAATAATATCCTGCCGTAAATCACACAGGTGCGTGGAAAAAGTTAATATAGTCATCAAAAATGGCTGATCTGGGCTGGATAGGGGAAAAGCGCCCTCACCAGAAGACCCGGTTGCTAAAATCTCCTAATTTCAAAGATTTGTATATAAATCTTGGCAGTGATGCCTTCGGCTTTTCAATACTCGCTCTGAATGACCTTCTGGTAGTACTGATAGCGTCAATTAATTGGTTAAATCACGACAAACCGAGAAATAACGTAATAGTCCTTACCTGGGTTCGCTGCCACGTCTTCCCCCTTCGAGAGCCCCCGGGCAAGTAAAGGATGCCGCGCGCCGACCCCTCGAGCCAACCTCCTATTGGTCGACGGCCGAAGCTCAAGTAACGCGGATGTAAGGCGTACTCTGATTGGCTATAACCAGGGCGCTGGCTCCTTGCTGTTGGCTGGTTTTGGATGTTCTTGGCGCGAATTCACATATATTCTGCTGAAATGTGCCATTGCTATTAGACTTTCTTTTAATTTACTTTCTCGATGGATGAAGAAATCGGTAATTTACCGTATAATGTAATTATACTGTTAGGGTTGTCATCTCAAGGCAGTCAGCTTCACATGAGAAAACGTTACTTAAGTCACATGTACATGAGAAGGCACGTTACTGAAGTCAAATGTATATGAGAAGGCACGTTACTTAAATCACATATGACAAGGCACATTACTGAAGTCACATGTATGAGAAAGCACGTTACTGAAGTCACATGTATATGAGAAGGCACGTTACTCAAGTCACATGTATATGAGAAGGCACGTTACTTAAGTCATATATATTTTATATATATTATATATATAAAATATATATATTATATATATAAAATATATATATATTATATATATATATATATATATATATATATATATATATATATATATATATATATATATGTATATATATGATATACATACATTAATATACATATATACATATATGTATATATATATTATATATATATATATATATATACATATATATATAATATATATATATATATGACAAGGTACGTTACTGAAGTCACATGTATATGAGAAGGCACATTACTGAAATCCCATGTATGAGAAGGCACTTTACTTAAGTCACATATGACAGCACGTTACTGAAGTCACATGTATATGAGATGGTAAGTTGTTTAAGTCACATGTATGAGAAGGCACGTTACGTAAGTCACATATGACAAGACACGCTACTGAAGTCACATATATGAGGTCCTTCAGTCATATGACAAGGAACGTTACTGAAGTCACGTGTATGAGAATACGTTACTTGTCACATATATATGAGAAGGCATGTTACTGAAGTCACATGTATGAGAAGGCACGTTACTGAAGTCACATGTATGGGAAGGTACGTTACTGAAGTCTCCTGTATGAGAAGGCACGTTACTGAAGTTACATGTATATGACAAGGAAAGTTACTGAAGTCACATGTATGACAAGGAAAGTTACTGAAGTCACATGTATATGACAAGGCACGTTACTGAAGTCACATGTATGAGAAGGCACGTTACTGAAGTCACATGTATATGACAAGGAACGTTACTGAAGTCACATGTATGAGACGGCACGTTACTGAAGTCATGTATAAGACGGCACGTTACTGAAGTCACATGTATGAGACGGCACGTTACTGAAGTCACATGTATATGAGAAGGCACGTTACTGAAGTCGCATGTATATAAGGCACGTTACTGAAGTCACTTGTATATGAGAAGGCACGTTACTAGTCACATATGAGAAGGCACGTTACTGAAGTCATGTATATGAGAAGGCACGTTACTGACGTCACATGTATATGGGAATGCACGTTACTTACTTACATATGCTACTTAATAAATGTCAAGGCACGTTACTGAAGTCACTTGTATGAGACGTTACTGAAGTCGCATATATATAAATGAGAAGGCACGATACTTACTGAAGTCCCATGGAACGTGGCTTTACCATAGTTAAATTATACAATGTCAAATACATAAAATAATATCCTGCCGTAAATCACACAGGTGCGTGGAAAAAGTTAATATAGTCATCAAAAATGGCTGATCTGGGCTGGATAGGGGAAAAGCGCCCTCGCCAGAAGACCCGGTTGCTAAAATCTCCTAATTTCAAAGATTTGTATATAAATCTTGGCAGTGATGCCTTCGGCTTTTCAATACTCGCTCTGAATGACCTTCTGGTAGTACTGATAGCGTCAATTAATTGGTTAAATCACGACAAACCGAGAAATAACGTAATAGTCCTTACCTGGGTTCGCTGCCACGTCTTCCCCCTTCGAGAGCCCCCGGGCAAGTAAAGGATGCCGCGCGCCGACCCCTCGAGCCAACCTCCTATTGGTCGACGGCCGAAGCTCAAGTAACGCGGATGTAAGGCGTACTCTGATTGGCTATAACCAGGGCGCTGGCTCCTTGCTGTTGGCTGGTTTTGGATGTTCTTGGCGCGAATTCAGAGAGGGATGTATTCTCTGCTGAAATGTGCCATTGCTATTAGATTTTCTTTTAATTTGCGGTTTATATAGATGCAGAAATCGGTAATTTTCCGCATAATGTAATTATACTGTTAGGGTTGTCATCTCAAGGCAGTCAGCTTCGTCCACTGGGTATTTTTTTCACTAACAGAAATAAATTAAATAATAATGAAGAAAAATGCGGGATAGGGAACGGGGAAAAATGGCGATAGAAGTAGGAGCCGGCTCTCACCCAAACCCTATACAAATTAACGGCCTAACCAACAAGGTTACACCGAGAGCTGGTATACCCCCATATATAAACTTGTTGGTTATCAGTAAGCTAGTGTCACGGCCTTAATAACTTTTATGCAGGTAGATGATAGACCTTAAGCCACCACCAAACCAAACCAAACCTCACCTAACCAATGCTAATCTAACCAATATATTTATTATTTTACAAGACCATCCAGTCGAGTTTTTTACAGAGACATTGATATTCGTGTACTCAGGTTTACTTGTAAGTTCAAGGCCTAAATATATGAAGGCCTAAAAGTAAAGTCTAAGATATGAATTTACTTCTATATTTGCACAAGAGTTATCATAATTCTAATTATTGGGTACACAAATAAGCATATTTTTTTATGTAGTTCTCATATATATAATATATAGTAAGCTAGATTTAGTATAGCGGGCATCAGTAGTCGGAAATGACTAGGCTATGTGTAGCAGTGGGCGGCCATAAAATGACAGCGCTTCCTGCCCTCCCTGTTGCGTAATTTCTAGAACAATATATATGTATATCCTGAGCAAGGCGAGACAGATGGGCAAGTCTCCTTACACCTGCTGCCTCTCTTCACTTAACAGGATATAGGCACTTGGGTGCTAGTCGACTATTGTGGGTCGCATCCTGACAAATTTCCAACATACAAATAAACCATGTGTGATATGTGGCGTGGAAAGATTCTAGAAGGCACAAAGAATATTTTATCTGCAGACCTCACATTTAATTATATATTAGCTAGTTACAAACTGCTTGCACTACAACGGATATGAATAACAATATACTGTATAGAATAATAAAAATATATATAATATTTCACTAATAATATACTAATAGTACTAGGGTACTTCTAGACAAAGTAATAATGCAATGTTTCACATATTGACTCTCCAATATGGGTAGTCTTCATGTATTTTACAGTCCATACGTATATATATATATTTATATATATATATATATATATATATATATATATATATATATATATATATATATATATATATATATATATATATATATATATATATATATATATATATATATATATATGCAGATGACGATCAGGTACAAGTGACAGGATGAACAACCCAGCGGCTTTTCTTCCTATTGGGGAGTGTTGTACATTCTGCTATGGCGGTATGTTCACTCACAAGATGAGTGGCGCTGCCCAATAAACTCGCCCCTCGGGGCAAAATTTAAAAAATTTAAATCACGAAACACTGATCATTTGTATGCGGAAAATCCACAGAGATATGGATAAAACTTTCATCTCTCTCTTCTCATATATATGAGAAGGCACGTTACTTACTAGTCCCATATATATATATGAGAAGGCACGTTACTTACTAGTCCCATATATATATATATATATATATATATATATATATATATATATATATATATATATATATATATATATATGAGAAGGCACGTTACTTACTAGTCCCATGTATACATGAGAAGCCACGCTACTCACTAAAGTCACATGTATATGAGAAGGCATGCTACTCACTAAAGTCACATGTATATGAGAAGGCACGTTACCTACTTAAGTCCCATGTATATATATATATATATATATATATATATATATATATATATATATATATATATATATATATATATATATATATATATTGTGACAATAATCTCCTTCAAGAGATTGAGCCTGCTCTTCCCTTCATAATTACGTCGTCACAATTATATAAAAGACTATGGAAGAAATGTCAAACAACGACAACAACACCAGCACCAGCAAGGCTTGCCAGGGTGAGCAGAAACGTATGCATCCAGCCACCTGTTCGAACTCCAACCACCAAACTACCCGTTGATCGCTACGGCTCCGCTGATTGGTCGCCGGTCTGGCTGCACCTGCACTCGCCCCCCAATACTACCTGATGTCTGGGGTCGCCCCAACATCAGTCCTCAGAATGTTCCGTGCTTTCGTAGCCAGCACTCCTCCCAGCTAGACGTTAGCGTGTACTGAGAGAGGTGGTGGCTTTAAGCCAATATTCCAGCACCTCCCACTAAACTTTTGTTGCACTTCTTGTTATTTTGACTTAACGTAACTTTTCATTGTGTCATTTAAGTATTCTTATTATTTTGATTCATTGATTTTATTATAAGAATTTGTTTGTGCATTATTTTCATGTTTTGATTTATTTAACGTAATTAAAATTTCATTGTTAAAGTTTACTTGTGTTTTGTGTGTCTTCTCCTTACCTTACCACAGACGAAGTTCCAGTTTTTCTATTTTTTTTTATAACTATGTGACGAGGCCATACCCCTAGCCTTAAACAGCCGAACACCAACGCGTTACCGTCACATATATATATATATATATTACCGTTACTAATATATTATATATTACCGTTATATATATATATATATATATATATATATATATATATATATATATATATATATGAGAAGGCACTATAATTCCTCAAGTCACATATATATATAACTATATATATATATGAGAAGGGATGTTACTGTCCTATGTATATATGGGAGAAGGCATGTTACTAACTAAAGTCCCATATATATATATATATATATATATATATGAGAAGGCACGTTACTTACTGAAGTCTCATGTATATATGAGAAAGCACGTTACTTAAGTTACATGTATATATATTAAAAAGCACGTTACTCACTCAAATCCCATGGAACGTGGCTTTATCATATATAAGTAAATTACATGTGACTAGTAAGTAACGTGCCTTCTCATATACATGTGACTAGTAAGTAACGTGCCTTCTCATATACATGTGACTAGTAAGTAACGTGCCTTCTCATATACATGTGACTAGTAAGCAACATGCCTTCTTATATATACATGTGACTAGTAAGTAACGTGCCTTCTCATATACATGTGACTAGTAAGTAACGTGCCTTCTCATATACATGTGACTAGTAAGTAACGTGCCTTCTCATATACATGTGACTAGTAAGCAACACGCCTTCTTATATATACATGTGACTAGTAAGTAACGTGCCTTCTCATATATACATGTGATTAGTAAGTAACGTGCCTTCTCATATATACATGTGACTAGTAAGTAACGGGCCTTCTCATATACATGTGACTAGTAAGTAACATGCCTTCTCATATACATGTGACTGTAGTAAGTAACAGGCCTTCTCATATACATGTGACTAGTAAGTAACGGGCCTTCTCATATACATGTGACTAGTAAGTAACGTGCCTTCTCATATACATGTGACTAGTAAGTAACGTGCCTTCTCATATACATGTGACTAGTATGTAACGGGCCTTCTCATACACATGTGACTAGTAAGTAACGTGCCTTCTCATATACATGTGACTAGTAAGTAACGTGCCTTCTCATATACATGTGACTAGTAAGTAACGTGCCTTTTCATAAACATGTGACTAGTAACTAACGTGCTTTCTCATATATACATGTGACTAGTAAGTAACGATCCTTCTCATATACATGTGACTAGTAAGTAACGTGCCTTCTCATATACATGTGACTAGTAAGTAACGTGCCTTCTCATATACATGTAACAAACTAGGCTGTTGTAAGAATTATTCCAGAAGTTAGAGTAGGGACCTGACCTCTCAACAACGCCCAGGACCCCCAGGGGAATTCGCGGTGGAAATAACCGACGCTTTGTTCATAGCTGCGTATAATGAATCATCCTATAGTATTCAGTAATTTAGAGAAATTAGCCTTTATTCATTTTGCATTAAAATTGTATTGTATAATAGTACTGGATACAATATCAAGAGTATTCTAATTATTGAGTTTGTCACCATCAGTGACGTCACGAATCAGATCTAACTTGTAAGGCGGAGTGACCGGCGGTCATAGGTCAGCAGGGTTGACATGTCTATTATTTCTCAAAGTTCAATTAACCATTTTGGGGATCGGGAACAGCTCTGCCGTAGATGTTTGTGTAATTTAATTTCGGTAAAATAATTCAACCAGTCTGGATCAATTAAGTACAACAGGTTAATTGTTATAACTTAACCTTGCTAAAGTAACTGGGTAAGCGATGCGGAACAATACAATGTTCTAGTCTGGGCTAGATCAGACGAGGACAGATCAGTGTGATCTGCAGAGCAGCTGGGATAGGACAAACATCTTACCTCTCCCCAAGACCAGCCCAACATCTTTAGCTGGTAAAACATAGAGGTATAGTTGCTATTGTTATGTATAGAAATAGTCTCATTTGCCATTCAGGTCAAGTAGGAAGTGTTAAAGTGACAGGGAGTGAACATATTTAGATTTTTGTTTTAGTTTTCTTTTAATAAATTAAAATTGTTAGTATTTTGCATTTTTATTATTTTCCATGTGTTTTATGTGTATACTTGTCCTGGTCACGTGGTCTACACGAGGCAGAGTTGGATTGGGCGCCGATTCTAACATCGATTCTAACATCGAATCATTCCCGTGTAATTAATTTCACACTCTTAAGTTTCCACGGTCATCGAGTGGGGATCAAGCCCCAAGGTTGATTAATTAGCGTGATCGATCCAGACCTCGATCATTGCTCTGTGTTGCTGGTCTGGTGGTGGCAGCGTAGAGGCGACTCTAGGGTTTTGCTCAGAGCCTAGGTCACGTCATACTGGGTGTAGAATCCTAAGTCGGTCAATCGTCTTAGGACCACGTGGCGTGGAGTTGGCTTTGGTAAAAGTTTTGGAGTCCCTTGGTAGAGAATAAAAAGTAAGAATACGGGTAGAGAGGGAGTAGAAGGTAGAGAAGTAGAGAGAGAGAAACCCTAACCCGTGTTACATACATGTGACTAGTAAGTAACGTGCCTTCTTATATATATATATATATATATATATATATATATATATATATATATATGGGACTAGTAAGTAACATGCCTTCTCATATACCTGTGACTTTTTTAAGTAACGTGCCTTCTCATATATATATGGGACTAGTAAGTAACGTACCTTCGTGTATATACATGTGACTAGTAAGTAACGGGCCTTCTCACATATATATATAGGACTAGTAAGTAACGTGCCATCTTATATACATGGGACGTTAGTAAGTATCGTGCCTTGTTATATATTTATTTATTTATTTATTTATTTATTTATTTATTTATTTATTTATTTATTTAAAGTATCTTCTTATGATCACAAGGCAAATATTGGTGAACATTCAAGGCGAACCAAAGCACATTTCGCGCCTGCACACTGCAGCCAATCACAGTGACCGTAACATTTCTAACAGGTGCCGCGACCAGTAAGTAAACGGCGCGCCAAGCAAGGATGCGCGCGCAGCTTGTGCCCCCATGTCCGCTTGCCAGAAATTTGCGGGAAAATTCATTATCGCATCTAGTCAGTCATATATATATATATATATATTTCCTATGTTTTGTTGCCGTTATGAAATCATAAGACACACATCCTATATGTTTGTTCAAGATGGGGAACGATGTAAATCAGATTTAAGGGAGGAAGGGGGACGGTAATTTAAGGCATGAAATTAATTTCAGGCTCATATTTCCGCCATCACGGCGAGTCCCGCGTGTCATATGGGACTCGCCATGACAATTATTATGACACGAGTGATATAATAAATTTTATTTTGTGGTGAGAGATTTCTAAGGTTAGAGTTATATATGAATACGATGTGTGTATGTGTAATAAGGCACCTCCCATGCATACACCACTCCTCACACCCATGCACACCTTACACCCTTATTAATCCTCATACACCCACATATGTATATATATACCTCCCACATCCATATACACCTCCCACACCCATATACACCTCCCACGCCCATATACACCTCCCACACCCATATACACCTCCCACACCCATATACACCTCCCACAACTATATACACCTCCCACAACCATATACACCTCCCACAACCATATACACCTCCCACAACCATATACACCTCCCACACCCATATACACCTCTCACACCCATGTACACCTCCCACACCCATATACACCTCTCACACCCATGTACACCTCCCACACCCATATACACCTCTCACACCCATATACACCTCTCACGCCCATATACACCTCCCACAACCATATACACCTCCCACACCCATATACACCTCTCACACCCATATACACCTCCCACACCCATATACACCTCCTACACCCATATACACCTCCCACACCCATATATACACCTCCCACACCCATATACTTCTCCCACATCCATATACACCTCCCACAACCATATACACCTCCTACACCCATATACACCTCCCACACCCATATATACACCTCCCACACCCATATACTTCTCCCACATCCATATACACCTCCCACAACCATATACACCTCCCACACCCATATACACCTCCCACACCCATATACACCTCTCACGCCCATATACACCTCCCACACCCATATATACACCTCCCACACCCATATACTTCTCCCACATCCATATACACCTCCCACAACCATATACACCTCCCACACCCATATACACCTCCCACACCCATATACACCTCTCACACCCATATACACCTCTCACGCCCATATACACCTCCCACAACCATATACACCTCCCACACCCATATACACCTCTCACACCCATATACACCTCTCACGCCCATATACACCTCCCACAACCATATACACCTCCCACACCCATATACACCTCCCACAACCATATACACCTCCCACACCCATATACACCTCCCACACCCATATACACCTCTCACACCCATATACACCTCCCACACCCATATACACCTCCTACACCCATATACACCTCCCACACCCATATATACACCTCCCACACCCATATACTTCTCCCACATCCATATACACCTCCCACAACCATATACACCTCCCACACCCATATACACCTCCCACACCCATATACACCTCCTACACCCATATACACCTCCCACACCTATATACACCTCCCACACCCATATACACCTCCCACATCCATATACACCTCCCACAACCATATACACCTTCCACACCCATATACACCTCCCACACCCATACACTCCTCCCATATCCATATACACCTCCCACAACCATATACACCTCCCACACCCATATACACCTCTCACACCCATATACACCTCCCACACCCATATACACCTCCTACACCCATATACACCTCCCACACCCATATATACACCTCCCACACCCATACACTCCTCCCATATCCATATACACCTCCCACAACCATATACACCTCCCACATCCATATACACCTCCCACACCCATATACACCTCCTACACCCATATACACCTCCCACACCCATATACACCTCCTACACCCATATACACCTCCCACAACCATATATACCTCCCACACACATATACACCTCCCACATCCATATACACCTCCCATACCCATATACACCTCCCATACATCCATATACACCTCCAACAGTCATATACACCTCCCACACACCCATATACACCTGCCACAAACCCATATACACCTCCAACACATATACACCTGCCACAAACCCATATACACCTCCAACACATATACACCTGCCACAAACCCATATACACCTCCAACACATATACACCTGCCACAAACCCATATACACCTCCAACACATATACACCTGCCACAAACCCATATACACCTCCAACACCTATGTACAACCCCCCCCCCCCTCGTACACATACAGTCCTCCCTCACTCATATACAACTCCCACACTACTGCACACCTTCACCTATATTCATCTATGCACACCTAGCATACCCATATACACCACACACATCCCTGCACACACCTCCCACACCCATATAATCACATGTTTGGCGGGAAATGTCTTGGGCGATAAGCCTAGTACACCGGGGAAGGCTGTTTTGGCGGGAAATAAAACGTGGCAACAATGGCGCCCAGCATAGGCTATTTTGTAATAAGAGTATTTATTTTAATGGAGGTGACTTTTTACAGTTATTATGTAAGTTAGGATAATGAACGTATATTTGACATTCTCAATAGGTGGAGAAGGCCTTTTGTAATGGAAATTGTATGCTTAAATTTTCTAGTTAGGCTAACGTAAGGGTCTATGCATTTTATCAGACATCTTTCCTACACATCTTTGATTACAGCCCAACCCATGCACCCACACTTGCATCACCCTCTCACTCCACCCGAATACCCACCTCATCCCTCACACATTACCCCTGCACCTAACCTTGCATTGCCCACTGACCCCAAATCACATAACTCTCTATCCCTGCAGCCCCCCTCCTCATTCATTCCGCATTTCACCACACTCGCATTAACCCCACTCATCCCATCCGCATTACTCCCTCACCCAACCCGCATTACCCCTTCACCCCATTGGAATTACCTCTTCACCTTTCCAGCATTAACCCCCCCCCCCTCACTTCTGCCTCAAATCACTTGCATTAGCCCCCCACCCACTTACCCTTTCCGCATTATCCTCTCACCCCTTCCGCATTTCTCCCCATTCCTTCCCCTTCCACGGCATTCCTTTTCCTGTTGTGGCAGCCCTTCCACGTATTGTGACATTCTTAACCCCCTGCCGTGATGTTCCTTCCTCTTGATGTGGCATGCCATCTTCCTGCTTTAGCAGTTCCTTATCATCTTGTGACATGCCTTCCGCGTGCTATAGCATGATTTTATTTTTCATGTGGCATGCTTTTGATGTACTGTGGTATACTTCCCATTTGATGTGACAAAAGATAAAAAAATATATATATAGGGCAATGTCTAGCGTACATAGAATGCAAGAAATGGATGTGGCCTAATCCTCTTTGGAAAAAAAAAACATGTTGGAGGATTTTAAACTTATTTTTTCTACTAGGAAATATTCCTGTCATGAAGCGAAGCAGTCGCGGAAATTGTGGCATTTATTAACAAGTTCATTATTATTGTCCCTTGCTAAATTAAATAAATAATAGGTTGCAGTTTCCTCAATTTATTATATGGGTCTGTAGCTATTCGTGCGCTAGAGATATCATGTTCATGGCTATCTACTCAGGCAATAAAGTGAGAAACATGGTTTTAGACTTAGATATGGCTCCATAGTTGGTTTCTAGGGCAAGTGGAGGGTTTTAGGTAGCTCTAAGCAGATTTTTGTTTGGTCGAGCTAGGAATGGATTTTGGTTGTGCTCTGGGACTATTTAGCTTAATGGTGGGGGTTGGATGAGATGTATACGTGCTAGGTTTATGGTTACACAACTGGTCGGGGTCCGGTTACACAACTGGTGGGGCTCAGGTTACACAACTGGTCGGGCTCCGGTTAATAACTGGTCGGGCTCCGGTTAAATAACTGGTCGGGCTCCGGTTAAGTAACTGGTCGGGCTCCGGGGGTGTCACCTGAGTTTTGGGTTGTGCATGGTCGGGCTTCCGTTCGTGCATGGTTGTGATCCAGAGGCTGTATGTTTGGTTCGTTCATGTTAGGCTTGCAGTTAGACAACTGGTTGGGCTCCGGTTACACAACTTGTCGGGTTCCGATTGCATTACTCCGGGGGTGTGACTTGTTGGGCTTTGAGTTGTGCATGGTTGTGCTCCGGTTCGTACATAGTTGTGCTCCTGTTCGTACATGGTTGTGCTCCAGTGGTTGTTTGTGTACTAGTGCTCCAGGTTTGTTTGCTAGGGCTTTGTTTCTTTGCAAGGGCTTTATGTTTGTTTGCTAGAAATTTGGGTTTCTTTTTTTGTGTATAGTTCAATTGTTTGATATGGCTCCATAGTGTGTTTCTAGGACAAGTGGAGGGTTTTAGGTAGCTCTAAGCAGATTTTTGTTTGGTCGAGCTAGGAATGGAGTTTGGTTGTGCTCTGGGACTGTTTAGCTTTATGGGGGTTGGATGAGATGTATACTTGCTAGGCTTATGGTTACACAACTGGTCGGGGTCTAGTTACACAACTGGTCAAGCTTCGGTTACACAACTGGTCGGGCTCCGGTTAAATAACTGGTCGGGCTCCGGTTAAATAACTGGTCGGGCTCCGGTTAAATAACTGGTCGGGCTCCGGGGGTGTCACTTGGGCTATGGGTTGTGCAAGGTCGGGCTTCCGTTCGTGCATGGTTGTGATCCAGAGGTTGTTTGTTTGGTTCGTTCATGCTAGGCTTGCGGTTAGACAACTGGTCGGGCTCCGGTTTCATAACTTGTCGGGTTCCGATTACATAACACCAGTGGTGTGACTTGTTGGGCTTTGGGTTGCACATGGTTGTGCTCCGGTTCGTACATGGTTGTGCTTCAGTGGTTGTTTGTGTACTAGTGCTTCAGGTTTGTTTGCTAGGGCTCTGTTTATATGTTTCCTAGAAATTCGGGTTTCTTTTTTTTTATATAGTTCAATTGTTTGATATGGCTCCATAGTTGGTTTCTAGGACAAGTGGAGGGTTTTATGTAAGGCTAAGGAGATTTTTGTTTGGTCGAGCTAGGAATTATGGAGTTTGGTTGTGTTCAGCTGGGTCTGTTTAGCTTTGTGGGGGTTGGATGAGATGTATACTTGCTAGGCTTAAGGTTGCACAACTGGTCGGGGTCCGGTTACACAACTAGTGGGGCTCAGGTTACACAACTGGTCGGGCTCCGGTTAATAACTGGTCTGGCTCCGGTTAAATAACTGGTCGGGCTCCGGTTAAATAACTGGTCGGGCTCCGGGGGTGTCAGCTGAGTTTTGGGTTGTGCATGGTCGGGCTTCCGTTCGTGCATGGTTGTGATCCAGAGGTTGTTTGTTTGGTTCGTTCATGTTAGGCTTGCAGTTAGACAACTGGTCGGGCTCCGGTTACACAACTGGTCAAGCTTCGGTTACACAACTGGTCGGTCTCCGGTTACACAACTTGTCAGGTTCCGATTGCATTACTCCGGGGGTGTGACTTGTTGGACTTTGAGTTGTGCATGGTTGTGTAGGGTTCGGTGTTCAATGAACGAAAAGGACATGAGCAGTTTAAATTGCGAACGCATACCAACGAATAACGCTAGTATCTATGTAACAAATTTATTGTCCTGTGGAGTTGATTTAACTTCCAGACACGTTTTGTTTAATAAATATTAAAGATTTAATGGCTGTTTATGAAAGATATTATATAAATACACATTCTACTTCTTAATATCACCAATTAAATTTGCGACAATTTGAGCCATGAAATGCGACGACTGGATCACTGTGTACAGGAGGCTGATATGGCAGCAAACACTCTCCAGGCGACCATATATCTTGGATAAGTCGCTCCACAAAATTGTCGCTTGGACCGTCGACTTCCTATGGCGTCACCTCTCACATATTTACGTCTCATTTCGTTATGAAATTAGATTATTTCAGAGTAAAAATAGGTTTGATCATGTTCTACGTGTAGCACCAACATTATAGTAAGTAAATATACCATATTTCTTCATTACTTACGTAATGCTAGGACGATTTGTGTAGTTTGGGCCGATTTGGGTAATTCTATGGACCGCATTGGGGAGCAGTTTGGGGTGACGGCAGAAGAGCCTTGTTGACTATTTTGGAAAGCCTAGAAATGTACATGGTAGTGAGTCTCTAGAAGCAGAACAGAGGCTTATGGTGATCACAAATATTGTATAAAGGGAATATATGTTCTTGCCTCGTGCTTCAAACTCGCACTGTATTTTGTGCTATGCCCTCAGCCAATTTTGGTACTTAAGACAAGCAACATCACCAGTATAATCAAGACTATACATTTTTATTGTAGTTACTATGTTGCAATCAAATTCTTCACCCACAGGGTCATAAACCCATGGAACTGCCTACCCTCCTTAGCCGTAAATGTAAAAAAAAAATACTTAACTTTTTAAGTACAACTGGTAAAGATCAAAGCATTTGGGGGTGATCTTCGACAAGTCGCCGGCTTCCTGTCGAAGTCCTCACCATTGTACCTTGTATATAACAAAGATAAAATACTGCATTCAAAAAAGAATTAATGAATTAAAAAATAAAATAAAATTTGTAAACAAAGCCGACCATAGAAAATGGGCAATTAGGAGCAGACGAGAACGGTGCTCTGTCGACCACAGTTGTTACTCCACAAAAACATTGGCGCATCCGATCCCTTGATCGTCGTTGCCCCCTAAATCAACACAACAAATACAACAACAAACCATTGTTTATTGTCTCGCTTTTAAACAGTACATCAATGTGTTTACGATTGTGTCGACCATCTTGGAGTGTCGAGTTAGTATTGAGAGTGAGAAGTATATCCTTGCATGCCTTTACTGCTGCTTGTGGTTGATGACATTGTGAGAGTGTTGGGTGTTGTAGTGCGACACAAGTGGCCCTCGAGGCCTTCCGTCACCTTAAACCAATGACACAAATGGTTGCCCGCGTTTCCTGTCACCTAATGGCTCTGTTCACCTAGCAATAGGTAGGTACCCAGGAGCTAGCTTTTTGTGTGGTTGCATCAGTAGTTCGACCTTCGAGGGACCTCAGTATAAGCGTAACGTATGTGTGTGTACATATATATATATATATATATATATATATATATATATATATATATATATATATATATATATATATATATATATATATATATACATATATATATATATATATATATATATACATATATATATATATATATATATATATATATATATATATATACATATATATACATATATATATATATATATATACATATATATATATATATATATATATATATATATATATATATATATATATATATATATATATATATATATATATATATATATATATATATATATATATGTCGTACCTAGTAGCCAGAACGCACTTCTCAGCCTACTATGCAAGGCCCGATTTGCCTAATAAGCCAAGTTTTCATGAATTAATTGGTTTTCGACTACCTAACCTACCTAACCTAACCTAACTTTTTCGGCTACCTAACCTAACCTATAAAGATAGGTTAGGTTAGGTAGGGTTGGTTAGGTTCGGTCATATATCTACGTTAATTTTAACTCCAATAAAAAAAATTGACCACATACATAATGAAATTATTAGCTTTATCATTTCATAAGAAAAAAATTATTGAAAATATATTAATTCAGGAAAACTTGGCTTATTAGGCAAATCGGGCCTTACATAGTAGGCCAAAAAGTGCGTTCTGGCTACTAGGTACGACATATATATATTTATATATATATATGTCATATATATATATTTATATATATATATATGTCATATATATATATAAACGACATATATATATATTTATATATATATATGTCGTACCTAGTAGCCAGAACGCACTTGTCAGCCTACTATGCAAGGCCCGATTTGCCTAATAAGCCAAGTTTTCCTGAAATAATATATTTTCTCTAAATTTTTTCTTATGAAATGATAAAGCTACCCATTTCATTATGTATGAGGTAAATTTTTTTTTATTGGAGTTAAAATTAACGTAGATATATGACCGAACCTAACCAACCCTACCTAACCTAATCTAACCTATCTTTATAGGTTAGGTTAGGTTAGGTAGTCGAAAAAGTTAGGTTAGGTCAGGTTAGGTAGGTTAGGTTGTCGAAAAACAATTAATTCATAAAAACTTGTCTTATTAAGCAAATAGGGCCTTGCATAGTAAGCTGAGAAGTGAGTTCTGGCTACTAGGTACGACATATATATATATATATATAACTGAAAATTCACACCCCAGAAGTGACTCGAACCCATACTGCCAGGAGCACTATGCAAGTGGTGTACAGGGCACCTTATCCACTCGACCATCACGACCGGACAAAAGCTGATGGTAGCCGAGGCCATTTCCCCATCAGCCCGCCGTCACTCTGATGGTAATCTTGGGCATAGTATTTTATCAAATCACCTCATTCTTTGGGGCACACGTGAGGAACACAAATGCGAATAAGCCTGAATGGTCCCCAGGCATACATGCAACTGAAAACCCACACCCCAGAAGTGATAGTCGAGTGGATAAGGTGCCCTGTACACCAGTTGCAAAATGCTCCTGGCAGTATGGGTTCGAGTCACTTCTGGGGTGTGAGTTTTCAGTTGCATGTATGCCTGGGGACCATTCAGGCTTGTTCGCATATATGTATGTATGTATATAAAGGGAAATGAGTACCACCTCTGGCTGGAAGAAGAGGGGACCCTTAGCCTCGCAGGAAACCGCACATAACGCATTAGAGGGAATGTTTAGGACCCCTCAAACATTGTTTCTGTGTGCTTTTCTCCTACCACCCCCTTCCTTTTGTTTATTTTTTTTTGCTTTATTGTGTATTTAAAGGTTACAAGATATACATTGGTTGATACAAAAAATGCCTAAAGGTTATGGATCTCTTGAAGCTCCTCCGCTTCTGGACAGGAACCGAAGATGCAGCAGGCATTTCCCCTCTGGATTGCCACACTGAGGCGCTGAAACAAAAAACTGGGAGCCCTTGGGTCTCTGGTGACGTCAATGAGCTTGGAGTCCAATTCCTTGAGAAATTCCAAGGCACTCTTGCCCCAGGGGCCATGTGTCTCAGATGCTATGGGAACAAAGAGGTATTGGCCTTCCAGTTGCCTGTACTTGAGTGATTTTGCTGTTTCCCTGTGGTTGGCCGCCCCACCTGCTTGATCAGCACCGAAGTGTACATAGGTGTCAGCCAGGGTGGATACACATGTATGACCCCACACCAACAGTTTGCCCATTTTCCAGGGGTATATAATGATACCATCAGGGCGAAGTGCGTGGTCATTCGGGTGGTGGGCTCCTAGGATGTGAGGTTCTCTCTCCGCTGGGCACCGAGCTGAGACGAGGCTTCTCTTGATGATGTCATTGACCTCGTTGTGTCTTGCATGCCAGCCCTTTGTGCTTCCGCAATGCAACCCATGCAGTCCATATTGGTCTGCTTCCACCCTGTTGCAAATACACTTGTATTCAGTGTGAATTGGGGCACCAAGGCAGAGGGCCACTGCTACATGAAGGGATTCTGGATCTAGGCACGTGCCCAATGCCGACATGGGTACTGCCAGGATGAATTATATATATATGTCGTACCTAGTAGCCAGAACTCACTTCTCAGCCTACTATGCAAGGCCCGATTTGCCTAATAAGCCAAGTTTTCCTGAATTAATATATTTTCTCTAATTTTTTTCTTATGAAATGATAAAGCTACCCATTTCATTATGTATGAGGTCAATTTTTTTTTATTGGAGTTAAAATTAACGAAGATATATGACCGAACCTAACCAACCCTACCTAACCTAACCTAACCTATCTTTATAGGTTAGGTAACAGAAAAAGTTAGGTTAGGTTAGGTTAGGTAGGTTAGGTAGTCGAAAAACAATTAATTCATGAAAACTTGGCTTATTAGGCAAATTGGGCCTTGCATAGTAGGCTGAGAAGTGCGTTCTGGCTACTAGGTACGACATATATATATAATTCCTCCTGGCAGTACCCATGTCGGCATTGGGCACGTGCCTAGATCCAGAATATATATATATATATATATATATATATATATATATATATATATATATATATATATATATATATATATATATATATATATAAGCCTATACTTGCATAAACCACAAGTGAAGATAAACAATCTTTGGACAACACCCACCAGTGGGACTCGAACCCAGAAAGCACAACTACCTTCCAGTAGCTGGCATAACTAGTATGCTTTAACCCACTACGCCATCAGACCTTACAAAAGAAGTAGATAGTTCGAGATATATATATCTCAAACATCTCTACCTCCCGAAGGCACCAGATGAGTGAGGGGTCAATCTGCAATTTTCATCAAGCCACTGTCAATGTGAGAGAACTCGTGTCCAGCTTATAAGCCTATACTTGCATAAACCACAAGTGAAGATAAACAATCTTTGGACAACACCCACCAGTGGGACTCGAACCCAGAAAGCACAACTACCTTCCAGTAGCTGGCATAACTAGTATGCTTTAACCCACTACGCCATCAGACCTTACAAAAGAAGTAGATAGTTCGAGATATATATATCTCAAACATCTCTACCTCCCGAAGGCACCAGATGAGTGAGGGGTCAATCTGCAATTTTCATCAAGCCACTGTCAATGTGAGAGAACTCGTGTCCAGCTTATAAGCCTATACTTGCATAAACCACAAGTGAAGATAAACAATCTTTGGACAACACCCACCAGTGGGACTCGAACCCAGAAAGCACAACTACCTTCCAGTAGCTGGCATAACTAGTATGCTTTAACCCACTACGCCATCAGACCTTACAAAAGAAGTAGATAGTTCGAGATATATATATCTCAAACATCTCTACCTCCCGAAGGCACCAGATGAGTGAGGGGTCAATCTGCAATTTTCATCAAGCCACTGTCAATGTGAGAGAACTCGTGTCCAGCTTATAAGCCTATACTTGCATAAACCACAAGTGAAGATAAACAATCTTTGGACAACACCCACCAGTGGGACTCGAACCCAGAAAGCACAACTACCTTCCAGTAGCTGGCATAACTAGTATGCTTTAACCCACTACGCCATCAGACCTTACAAAAGAAGTAGATAGTTCGAGATATATATATCTCAAACATCTCTACCTCCCGAAGGCACCAGATGAGTGAGGGGTCAATCTGCAATTTTCATCAAGCCACTGTCAATGTGAGAGAACTCGTGTCCAGCTTATAAGCCTATACTTGCATAAACCACAAGTGAAGATAAACAATCTTTGGACAACACCCACCAGTGGGACTCGAACCCAGAAAGCACAACTACCTTCCAGTAGCTGGCATAACTAGTATGCTTTAACCCACTACGCCATCAGACCTTACAAAAGAAGTAGATAGTTCGAGATATATATATCTCAAACATCTCTACCTCCCGAAGGCACCAGATGAGTGAGGGGTCAATCTGCAATTTTCATCAAGCCACTGTCAATGTGAGAGAACTCGTGTCCAGCTTATAAGCCTATACTTGCATAAACCACAAGTGAAGATAAACAATCTTTGGACAACACCCACCAGTGGGACTCGAACCCAGAAAGCACAACTACCTTCCAGTAGCTGGCATAACTAGTATGCTTTAACCCACTACGCCATCAGACCTTACAAAAGAAGTAGATAGTTCGAGATATATATATCTCAAACATCTCTACCTCCCGAAGGCACCAGATGAGTGAGGGGTCAATCTGCAATTTTCATCAAGCCACTGTCAATGTGAGAGAACTCGTGTCCAGCTTATAAGCCTATACTTGCATAAACCACAAGTGAAGATAAACAATCTTTGGACAACACCCACCAGTGGGACTCGAACCCAGAAAGCACAACTACCTTCCAGTAGCTGGCATAACTAGTATGCTTTAACCCACTACGCCATCAGACCTTACAAAAGAAGTAGATAGTTCGAGATATATATATCTCAAACATCTCTACCTCCCGAAGGCACCAGATGAGTGAGGGGTCAATCTGCAATTTTCATCAAGCCACTGTCAATGTGAGAGAACTCGTGTCCAGCTTATAAGCCTATACTTGCATAAACCACAAGTGAAGATAAACAATCTTTGGACAACACCCACCAGTGGGACTCGAACCCAGAAAGCACAACTACCTTCCAGTAGCTGGCATAACTAGTAGTAGTGAAGATAAACATTGACAGTCATCTCACATTGACAGTGGCTTGATGAAAATTGCAGATTGACCCCTCACTCATCTGGTGCCTTCGGGAGGTAGAGATGTTTGAGATATATATATCTCGAACTATCTACTTCTTTTGTAAGGTCTGATGGCGTAGTGGGTTAAAGCATACTAGTTATGCCAGCTACTGGAAGGTAGTTGTGCTTTCTGGGTTCGAGTCCCACTGGTGGGTGTTGTCCAAAGATTGTTTATCTTCACTTGTGGTTTATGCAAGTATAGGCTTATAAGCTGGACACGAGTTCTCTCACATTGACAGTGGCTTGATGAAAATTGCAGATTGACCCCTCACTCATCTGGTGCCTTCGGGAGGTAGAGATGTTTGAGATATATATATCTCGAACTATCTACTTCTTTTGTAAGGTCTGATGGCGTAGTGGGTTAAAGCATACTAGTTATGCCAGCTACTGGAAGGTAGTTGTGCTTTCTGGGTTCGAGTCCCACTGGTGGGTGTTGTCCAAAGATTGTTTATCTTCACTTGTGGTTTATGCAAGTATAGGCTTATAAGCTGGACACGAGTTCTCTCACATTGACAGTGGCTTGATGAAAATTGCAGATTGACCCCTCACTCATCTGGTGCCTTCGGGAGGTAGAGATGTTTGAGATATATATATCTCGAACTATCTACTTCTTTTGTAAGGTCTGATGGCGTAGTGGGTTAAAGCATACTAGTTATGCCAGCTACTGGAAGGTAGTTGTGCTTTCTGGGTTCGAGTCCCACTGGTGGGTGTTGTCCAAAGATTGTTTATCTTCACTTGTGGTTTATGCAAGTATAGGCTTATAAGCTGGACACGAGTTCTCTCACATTGACAGTGGCTTGATGAAAATTGCAGATTGACCCCTCACTCATCTGGTGCCTTCGGGAGGTAGAGATGTTTGAGATATATATATCTCGAACTATCTACTTCTTTTGTAAGGTCTGATGGCGTAGTGGGTTAAAGCATACTAGTTATGCCAGCTACTGGAAGGTAGTTGTGCTTTCTGGGTTCGAGTCCCACTGGTGGGTGTTGTCCAAAGATTGTTTATCTTCACTTGTGGTTTATGCAAGTATAGGCTTATAAGCTGGACACGAGTTCTCTCACATTGACAGTGGCTTGATGAAAATTGCAGATTGACCCCTCACTCATCTGGTGCCTTCGGGAGGTAAGAGATGTTTGAGATATATATATCTCGAACTATCTACTTCTTTTGTAAGGTCTGATGGCGTAGTGGGTTAAAGCATACTAGTTATGCCAGCTACTGGAAGGTAGTTGTGCTTTCTGGGTTCGAGTCCCACTGGTGGGTGTTGTCCAAAGATTGTTTATCTTCACTTGTGGTTTATGCAAGTATAGGCTTATAAGCTGGACACGAGTTCTCTCACATTGACAGTGGCTTGATGAAAATTGCAGATTGACCCCTCACTCATCTGGTGCCTTCGGGAGGTAGAGATGTTTGAGATATATATATCTCGAACTATCTACTTCTTTTGTAAGGTCTGATGGCGTAGTGGGTTAAAGCATACTAGTTATGCCAGCTACTGGAAGGTAGTTGTGCTTTCTGGGTTCGAGTCCCACTGGTGGGTGTTGTCCAAAGATTGTTTATCTTCACTTGTGGTTTATGCAAGTATAGGCTTATAAGCTGGACACGAGTTCTCTCACATTGACAGTGGCTTGATGAAAATTGCAGATTGACCCCTCACTCATCTGGTGCCTTCGGGAGGTAGAGATGTTTGAGATATATATATCTCGAACTATCTACTTCTTTTGTAAGGTCTGATGGCGTAGTGGGTTAAAGCATACTAGTTATGCCAGCTACTGGAAGGTAGTTGTGCTTTCTGGGTTCGAGTCCCACTGGTGGGTGTTGTCCAAAGATTGTTTATCTTCACTTGTGGTTTATGCAAGTATAGGCTTATAAGCTGGACACGAGTTCTCTCACATTGACAGTGGCTTGATGAAAATTGCAGATTGACCCCTCACTCATCTGGTGCCTTCGGGAGGTAGAGATGTTTGAGATATATATATCTCGAACTATCTACTTCTTTTGTAAGGTCTGATGGCGTAGTGGGTTAAAGCATACTAGTTATGCCAGCTACTGGAAGGTAGTTGTGCTTTCTGGGTTCGAGTCCCACTGGTGGGTGTTGTCCAAAGATTGTTTATCTTCACTTGTGGTTTATGCAAGTATAGGCTTATAAGCTGGACACGAGTTCTCTCACATTGACAGTGGCTTGATGAAAATTGCAGATTGACCCCTCACTCATCTGGTGCCTTCGGGAGGTAGAGATGTTTGAGATATATATATCTCGAACTATCTACTTCTTTTGTAAGGTCTGATGGCGTAGTGGGTTAAAGCATACTAGTTATGCCAGCTACTGGAAGGTAGTTGTGCTTTCTGGGTTCGAGTCCCACTGGTGGGTGTTGTCCAAAGATTGTTTATCTTCACTTGTGGTTTATGCAAGTATAGGCTTATAAGCTGGACACGAGTTCTCTCACATTGACAGTGGCTTGATGAAAATTGCAGATTGACCCCTCACTCATCTGGTGCCTTCGGGAGGTAGAGATGTTTGAGATATATATATCTCGAACTATCTACTTCTTTTGTAAGGTCTGATGGCGTAGTGGGTTAAAGCATACTAGTTATGCCAGCTACTGGAAGGTAGTTGTGCTTTCTGGGTTCGAGTCCCACTGGTGGGTGTTGTCCAAAGATTGTTTATCTTCACTTGTGGTTTATGCAAGTATAGGCTTATAAGCTGGACACGAGTTCTCTCACATTGACAGTGGCTTGATGAAAATTGCAGATTGACCCCTCACTCATCTGGTGCCTTCGGGAGGTAGAGATGTTTGAGATATATATATCTCGAACTATCTACTTCTTTTGTAAGGTCTGATGGCGTAGTGGGTTAAAGCATACTAGTTATGCCAGCTACTGGAAGGTAGTTGTGCTTTCTGGGTTCGAGTCCCACTGGTGGGTGTTGTCCAAAGATTGTTTATCTTCACTTGTGGTTTATGCAAGTATAGGCTTATAAGCTGGACACGAGTTCTCTCACATTGACAGTGGCTTGATGAAAATTGCAGATTGACCCCTCACTCATCTGGTGCCTTCGGGAGGTAGAGATGTTTGAGATATATATATCTCGAACTATCTACTTCTTTTGTAAGGTCTGATGGCGTAGTGGGTTAAAGCATACTAGTTATGCCAGCTACTGGAAGGTAGTTGTGCTTTCTGGGTTCGAGTCCCACTGGTGGGTGTTGTCCAAAGATTGTTTATCTTCACTTGTGGTTTATGCAAGTATAGGCTTATAAGCTGGACACGAGTTCTCTCACATTGACAGTGGCTTGATGAAAATTGCAGATTGACCCCTCACTCATCTGGTGCCTTCGGGAGGTAGAGATGTTTGAGATATATATATCTCGAACTATCTACTTCTTTTGTAAGGTCTGATGGCGTAGTGGGTTAAAGCATACTAGTTATGCCAGCTACTGGAAGGTAGTTGTGCTTTCTGGGTTCGAGTCCCACTGGTGGGTGTTGTCCAAAGATTGTTTATCTTCACTTGTGGTTTATGCAAGTATAGGCTTATAAGCTGGACACGAGTTCTCTCACATTGACAGTGGCTTGATGAAAATTGCAGATTGACCCCTCACTCATCTGGTGCCTTCGGGAGGTAGAGATGTTTGAGATATATATATCTCGAACTATCTACTTCTTTTGTAAGGTCTGATGGCGTAGTGGGTTAAAGCATACTAGTTATGCCAGCTACTGGAAGGTAGTTGTGCTTTCTGGGTTCGAGTCCCACTGGTGGGTGTTGTCCAAAGATTGTTTATCTTCACTTGTGGTTTATGCAAGTATAGGCTTATAAGCTGGACACGAGTTCTCTCACATTGACAGTGGCTTGATGAAAATTGCAGATTGACCCCTCACTCATCTGGTGCCTTCGGGAGGTAGAGATGTTTGAGATATATATATCTCGAACTATCTACTTCTTTTGTAAGGTCTGATGGCGTAGTGGGTTAAAGCATACTAGTTATGCCAGCTACTGGAAGGTAGTTGTGCTTTCTGGGTTCGAGTCCCACTGGTGGGTGTTGTCCAAAGATTGTTTATCTTCACTTGTGGTTTATGCAAGTATAGGCTTATAAGCTGGACACGAGTTCTCTCACATTGACAGTGGCTTGATGAAAATTGCAGATTGACCCCTCACTCATCTGGTGCCTTCGGGAGGTAGAGATGTTTGAGATATATATATCTCGAACTATCTACTTCTTTTGTAAGGTCTGATGGCGTAGTGGGTTAAAGCATACTAGTTATGCCAGCTACTGGAAGGTAGTTGTGCTTTCTGGGTTCGAGTCCCACTGGTGGGTGTTGTCCAAAGATTGTTTATCTTCACTTGTGGTTTATGCAAGTATAGGCTTATAAGCTGGACACGAGTTCTCTCACATTGACAGTGGCTTGATGAAAATTGCAGATTGACCCCTCACTCATCTGGTGCCTTCGGGAGGTAGAGATGTTTGAGATATATATATCTCGAACTATCTACTTCTTTTGTAAGGTCTGATGGCGTAGTGGGTTAAAGCATACTAGTTATGCCAGCTACTGGAAGGTAGTTGTGCTTTCTGGGTTCGAGTCCCACTGGTGGGTGTTGTCCAAAGATTGTTTATCTTCACTTGTGGTTTATGCAAGTATAGGCTTATAAGCTGGACACGAGTTCTCTCACATTGACAGTGGCTTGATGAAAATTGCAGATTGACCCCTCACTCATCTGGTGCCTTCGGGAGGTAGAGATGTTTGAGATATATATATCTCGAACTATCTACTTCTTTTGTAAGGTCTGATGGCGTAGTGGGTTAAAGCATACTAGTTATGCCAGCTACTGGAAGGTAGTTGTGCTTTCTGGGTTCGAGTCCCACTGGTGGGTGTTGTCCAAAGATTGTTTATCTTCACTTGTGGTTTATGCAAGTATAGGCTTATAAGCTGGACACGAGTTCTCTCACATTGACAGTGGCTTGATGAAAATTGCAGATTGACCCCTCACTCATCTGGTGCCTTCGGGAGGTAGAGATGTTTGAGATATATATATCTCGAACTATCTACTTCTTTTGTAAGGTCTGATGGCGTAGTGGGTTAAAGCATACTAGTTATGCCAGCTACTGGAAGGTAGTTGTGCTTTCTGGGTTCGAGTCCCACTGGTGGGTGTTGTCCAAAGATTGTTTATCTTCACTTGTGGTTTATGCAAGTATAGGCTTATAAGCTGGACACGAGTTCTCTCACATTGACAGTGGCTTGATGAAAATTGCAGATTGACCCCTCACTCATCTGGTGCCTTCGGGAGGTAGAGATGTTTGAGATATATATATCTCGAACTATCTACTTCTTTTGTAAGGTCTGATGGCGTAGTGGGTTAAAGCATACTAGTTATGCCAGCTACTGGAAGGTAGTTGTGCTTTCTGGGTTCGAGTCCCACTGGTGGGTGTTGTCCAAAGATTGTTTATCTTCACTTGTGGTTTATGCAAGTATAGGCTTATAAGCTGGACACGAGTTCTCTCACATTGACAGTGGCTTGATGAAAATTGCAGATTGACCCCTCACTCATCTGGTGCCTTCGGGAGGTAGAGATGTTTGAGATATATATATCTCGAACTATCTACTTCTTTTGTAAGGTCTGATGGCGTAGTGGGTTAAAGCATACTAGTTATGCCAGCTACTGGAAGGTAGTTGTGCTTTCTGGGTTCGAGTCCCACTGGTGGGTGTTGTCCAAAGATTATATATATATATATATATATATATATATATATACATATATATACACAACCAAATGGGTCTCTCTCGCAGGACCAGCACCCCAACCACCGCCTTCTGAAGCCCATAAGCAATCCAGCTGGGATCGCCCCATTGCCGACCAAGAAGCTGCAACTTTGCTAGAAGCTGCGACGACACCACATGACACTGCCCGACTTAGAGCTGTAGCAGCTCCCCATGCAGGTGATTTCCTATTAGCAACCCCAATGTCAGCAACCGGCACCCGTCTCACACCGCAGGCCCTCCGAATTGCCGTGGCTCTCCGCCTAGCTGCCCCAATCCACACCGAATACAGGCGTATTTGCGGCGAGGCAGAGGCCGACAGATACGGACGGCATGGCCTTCTTTGCCAAAGGACGGGAGGATGGCATGCAAGACACGGCGAGGTTAATGACATTATTAAGAGGAGCCTTACCACAGCCGGTTGTCCAGCAGAGAGAGAGCCCCGTTACCTAATGTCCCGCAACTCTGATGAGCCTGTCGGTCGCCCAGACGGAATTACGGTGAACCCCTGGAAGAATGGTAGACAGTTGGTGTGGGACTACACTTGCGTTTCAACTTTGGCCAGTACCTATGTTGACTTCAGTGCTACACAAGCAGGAGGAGCTGCCAATCACCGGGAAGCGGCCAAGTCACGTAAATACAGAGACCTTGAGCACCACTACAATTTTGTCCCCATTGCCTCAGAGACACTTGGTGCCTGGGGTAAAAGTGCTGCTAGCTTTTTAAAGGAGTTGGGGTCTAAGCTAATCGAAACAACTAGAGACCCTAGAGCTGCCAGTTTTCTTTTTCAGCGCCTTAGTGTGGCAATCCAGAGAGGAAATGCTCACTGCATCCATGGTTCCTGCCCGCCATCTGAGGAGCTGGAGGAGCTATTCAACTTGTGACAAGCAGCCTTGTACCCTGTATGTAATCAATATTGTAACTTTTTTTTGTGTAATGACATTTTCAAATAAAGTTAGATAAATATACACACTTAACAAAAGAATAGGGGTGGTAGGAGAAGAAAATATCAAAGTGTTCAGTGAGGATCCACAAGGTCTTCTCTGAGTACTCTTTATTTTCTTCTCCGAGGCTATGGGTCCCTACATTTGCACCAGAGGTGGTACCCCTTCTAGGTTAAAAAAAAAAAAAAAAAAAAAAATATATATATATATATATATATATATATATATATATATATATATATATATATATATATATATATATATATATATATATATATATTATATAATATATATATATATATATATATTATAATATATATATATATATATATATTATATAATATATATATATATATATATTATATATAATATATATATATATATATATATTATATAATATATATATATATATATATATATATATATATATATATTATATAATATATATATATATTATATAATATATACATTATATATACATATTATATATAGGGCACCGTGGTCTTTGATGGCCTAACATCAGACGCCTTTGACATCCGAAGTGGAGTAAAGCAGGGCTGCGTCCTGGCTCCAACTCTATTCGGGATTTTCTCTTTCAGTATGCCTATTTGACCTCTGCTTTTCCCCTTTCTCTTACTAAAAATATCCCCCTTATATGTATGGAAATTGCTATTTGTATATCATCATTTGGGTCACTGGGGCTTACCCAGAAATTGGGGTTTCATTATATCCATGCTTTTTTTTTTATGACAATCTCATATAATTTTTTCAATATACAGTAACATTGTTTTTGCCTGTGTATATACTGCATTGTTTGTTCATTTTATTTCAGATATGCTATTCCTTGCAAGATTACCACAGAAATGCCTGTTGGGATATTCTTTACCATGCCGTATTCATGGAGAGCTTTGGACACTGAGCTCTTTCAGAAGAATTGAACAGAGTATTAAAGTGAACAGTGGAAAAATGAAACCATGTTACTTCAATTCACTTTTATTCAATAGAAAACATTGTAATATTGAAGTGCTTGATGACAGTGAGTTAGAATTGTCTCACCACCCAGGAACACTATCCTTAAAATTAGATAAGAATAAAAGTGACTGGAATGTAAATGCCAAATATAATAATGACAATGGCACCAAAGACCTTAGAAAAGCATTCAAGATAGAACTGAGAAAAAAGAAAGCCGTTCGTCGACAGTATGTTTTAGATCACAATGCAGCACAAACACTTGTGACACATTTAAATAAAGATTTAGAGGAAACAGATATCATTGTGGAGTCCTCTCCTGGTCCTGGTGTTCTGACAAATGCCCTTTTGACACGAACAAATAATAACATAATTGCCTATGAACCACATGATGCCTTTAGAACCAATCTTGAGATTTCACTACTTCCTCAGTATTCTTCACGTTTACAAATCCATAGTTTGGATCTTGAAAAGTTTTATTCATATTATATTAGTGACAGAAAAGCCCCAGAGAAAAATGTATTACACGAACTCATGTATCCTATAACTACAAAAGGAAATGGGGAAATATCTCCTGTAAAAATTGTAGGGTCCATTGTATATTTGAAATTCTTCATTCGATTGGTATTAAGTTTTGCTTTTCAGTGCTGTTTTTATGAAAAAATTTGGCCAGTTTTATATTTATATATACCTCATACAATTTTTAAAAGACTTACATCAGATGTGAAGAACTTTAAAGGCAGCAGCATTAGCATTTTGTTTAGATTCTATTTCAATCTGGAGTATCTGGATGTGGCATACAAGAATGGGTTTTACCTTCCTTTCACTCAAGATTCAAGAGACAGATCGAAGGAAGCCAATTGCTTGTGTCTGGTCAAGATATCGCCCAACAAAAATCTGTTCAAGAAGGTAAGTGCAGTACAATAATTGTTGCTGAGCATGCTGCCACTTTATGTGGCTTTCCTGAGTGCATGGCATCAGGGGTGTATCTACAGAAAATACCGTGTATGGAAAGCACTGAAGTTGCATGTCCAAACATCTGACACCCATCTTTTCGATAACTTTATCATAATACTGTATCACCTCAAACATACAAGTCAAGCTTATTAATCATTTCATTAATAAATTGTGGCACTACATGAGCATTACAACTGCACCTTCCTTGATTTCACTGATGCATATTGGTCTATGATTTTGAAGTCGGTTCCTTCTGTTCCTTTCTACACTCAGCAGAGCAATTATTACAGGCAGACTTGACCCATGGAGGTTCTCAAATGTGAAGGTATTAGTTTCAACTGGGTGAATGATCTCTGACAGCTGGTGATGGAAACTTCTATGGCTAGCATTACCTGAATAGCAATGAGAAGACACGCATCTCCATGCTGAATATGAAGTATTCAGTATGGAGTATGCATACTCCATGCATGCTCCATGCATGCTCCTCTGTTCTTTATATTTTCATGTTGGCTCAACTTGATAGCAACATTCTGCAATCCTAAATTTCTATATATAGCTGCTGTCAGTCAATATCAGATCTGTACAATTCACCCAAATATTCTTTAGGATGTTACTGTTGGCTCTGTAACAAAGTCCCTCAACATCAAAAAGGAGCCCTAATGTAATTGGTGGCCTCGTTGTGCGCTAAATCTAATTTTCCTGGTTCCCTGTTCCAGGTTCCAGGGCTAATGTTTTTTGAGTCGTCCTAAGTGTTAATAAGGGTAGGAGGGTAGACAGCCAGCCGGCTGTCTACCCACCTTCCCATGACGTCTGTAAGTTTACCGGTCTCTCAGCTGTGTTTGCCAATACTGTATGTCTTGGGCTGATATTTGGGAGCGGGGGTTTTAATGGTCGAATAAGGTCCTGGTAGCTGGGTATCTTATGAATGGTCCTGGTACCTGTATGCATTGGGCTATGTGTTGTAACCCGTAGTTTACAGACACATACTTGTGTCTGTTGTAATACCTAATATTCTACTTTGTTATAATACCTGCAGTGAACCTTCCTCCCTGGTAAGTACCTTTTTGTTTCCTTCATAGGTAGGTTGCTTCAGGGAGCCATAGCTTCCTCCAGAAAACCAGTGTTGAATGTAATGAGATGCTAATTTCTGAGTGAGCTCCAGTGACACCCTAATACCCTTCCTCCTCTAGGAAGTCGAGGGTGGTTTTCCATCATAGAACTGAGGGCAGAGCAGCTGGCTGACCCAGTCTGCCTCCCTCCTCCCCCCAGGTGAGGGGGGGGAGGGGGAAATGGGGTGAATGAATTTGCTCGAGTTTCATGAATTTTCAATTATTTGTTTACACTGTTGAAGTTCTTTTGGCGATTTTGAGGTATCAATCTTTCCTCAAAACCGGCAGTGGTATGTTTTTCTTGCTGAAATTTACTGACAATTTTATTATAGTATCACTGCTCTTTCTCTGCCTCTTTAGAGGGAACCAAGTTTTTGGGCCAAGTCCCAGCCTACTGGGAAGCTTGTGCTTCCCAGTACACTGAAAAGAACTCTGATGGCACCTAGTAGTTTGACTCTATATCATTATTGTAGCTTCATGGAGCCACTGGGGTTCATCCAGAAATTGGTGTTTCATTACATTCATCACTGATTTCTTGAGAAAAACCATAGCTGTAATTATATGGGATGAGTATGACTGAAAGGAGTAAGTGAATGAAATGTGGAGTGATTTGTATCAAGTATAATAAACTTAGGTGGTATGGACATGTAAGTAGGACGAATGAGAAATATTTTATGAGAAGTGTGTACACTTCCGTCAGTACTGTACAGAGATCACATGGTAAAGGCAGATATTTAGCCTATGCAAGACTTTTCAGGTATATTATGAGGACTTATAAACTTGTAATTCAGGCTAGGAAAAGATACAGCATAATGTATGATCATAATCTTAAGAGCCATGGGTTTGCTATACACTGTTGATATATCACTGTAGACTTACACGAGTTGCAGCCTTATATTATGCTTTCACTCAGAACTTCTATTAATTTATGCTTTTTATGCCAGGTGCCAAAGAAAGAGTTGGAGAGATTTCACTACTTTATGAACACAATGTGTCGTATCAAGAAGAACGACACACTTCTTATGTGCTTGGAGAGGTGGATACCTGGTTGTGGACCACAGCTTATTAAGGTAAATTTTCTTAATGTTAGTTGCAAATTATTCAGTTTTCTGGAAAGGCTCCTTTGTGGCTCTGTTGCTCCAACCAACTCAAATCAAACCAAGCCCTTGTGAATCATCGTAAGCCTACTGGAGACCAGAGGCCAAACCTTGACCCTCTATAAAACATGGGGAACTGAGGACTCTAGGTCACTCAGACCAAGAATTAAATTGACCAGATAGATAGTGAAACAAAACAGATAGTAGTAATTTAAAACAACACCCAAAATGAGATGCTGAAATGATCGACTCTGTCATTAGGTGGTTCACTCCCATAATGACAGCTGGCCACCAAAAGATGATTGCACATCAAGTTACTGGATTCACCCAGCAAACTTGTCAGTCATTAAGTCTGGTGGGACTTGTCAACAGTCGCTCTAAGTTCTCGTTCTGTTGGCACTTTTCAAGTCCCAATTTTTCAGATAAGTGAAGGCAATCCTTTGGACTCTGTTCTGTGGGTGCCATTTACTTTTGTATTCAGTCTGTATTTTAGTATTTGATTTAGGTTTGTGTATTACTGTGCCTCACTTCTTGTGTGGAGTCTGATTAACTTCACGTCAAGTTGCATGTGTTTGGAGTTGACTTCTCTAGGTGCTTGCTGGTGTTGCCCTTTCCCTGACAGGGTTTTGTTAAATGGTAGATTTGGGTAGCTGTCCTTGAGAGGCTGTTGTCTTGTGGAGGAAGGCGTGCCCTGAGCAGTGTAAGGATCTTTGACCCATCTGTGGGACTCTGTGGTTATAGACAGTTGGGGGTTATAATGTTTTAGCTTGGTTAGATTTTAGTTATGTTTAAAAAGGCAATAGAAATTTGTTGTTAAAATTTTCTCAAGTTGGGACAATGGTTAGGATTAGAAAAATTGTGTTCAATTTGAAAAATAAACACAATTGTTGTCTTAATATGAGACATAGGGAGATTGTAACACATTTTGAACAGAATTTGTTAAACAGTGAACAGCTCCTGAACAGGGAGTTGACAGAACAACAATTTTATACACCTTAGTTAAAAAAGGCGTAAAAGGAAATATGCTAGGATGTATTCAAGATTACCTATCTTGAGGTTATCTTGAGATGATTTCTGGGTTTAGTGTCCTCGCGGCCCGGTCCTTGACCAGGCCTCCACCCCCAGGAAGTAGCCCGTAGCAGCTGTCTAACTCCCAGGTACTTATTTACTGCTAGGTAATAGGGGCATCAGGGGTGAAAGAAACATTTTGCCCATTTGTCTCTGCCTCCACTGGGGATCGAACCCGGAACCTCAGGACTACAAATCCGAAGCGCTGTCCACCCAGCTGTCAGGCGCCCCTAGGCGCCTGACACCTAAGTCACCATACCTAAGTCACAGGTATGCCAGAGTAAAGTTGCAAGGACAAGTATCGGACTACCACTTGCATGAGAATGGGACTCCACAAGGAGGAGTCCTCAGTCCTAGTCTTTTTAACATCTTTATGGAAAACCTCGTTAACGTGACATTTGCAGAAGGGGTCAAATTGCTAAGCTATGCTGATGATATAGCATTAGTCATTACAAGTCCTTCACTTCTAAATAAAGCACAAGTGGCATTAGATAAAGTAACATCTGAACGCAGCATTTTAGGGCTAAAAATATCTGCACAGAAGTCGAAGGCAATGAGACTAGGTGGCAACACTCCAGACAGGTACCTACGCATTCAAGACAGGGACCTTCAGTGGGTTGCACAATATCAATGTCTTGGAGTGTGGATAGATTCTAAAATGACATTCAACAAGTAAATTCAACATCTGAAGGAGAAAACAAAATCAGAGTTGAATATAATGAGAGCAATCACGGCCCCGTCTAGGAGTGGGACACACAGTGTTAAGAATGTTTTACATACACGCCATTTGTTCCCTAGTTGATTATGCAGTGCCTGCCCTACTCGCTCTTTCTCCTGGCCAGTGGGCAAACGTTGAGGTTATTTAAAATGATGCAATGCAGGTCATAACAGGAGCTCCCAGATGGACTAAAATACAAATGGAATTTAATGTTAATAAATGCCATGTTATGGAATGTGGAATAGGAGAACATAGACCCCACACAACCTATATATTATGTGAGAAATCTTTAAAGAATTCTGATAAAGAAAGAGATCTAGGGGTGGTTCTAGATAGAAAACTATCACCTGAGGACCACATAAAGAATATTGTGCGAGGAGCCTATGCCACGCTTTCTAACTTCAGAATTGCTTTTAAATACATGGATGGCGATATACTAAAGAAATTGTTCACGACTTTTGTTAGGCCAAAGCTAGAATATGCAGCAGTTGTGTGATGCCCATATCTTAAGAAGCACATCAACAAACTGGAAAAGGTGCAAAGACATGCTACTAAGTGGCTCCCAGAGCTGAAGGGCAAGAGCTACGAGGAGAGGTTAGAGGCATTAAATATGCCAAAACTAGAAGACAGAAGAAAAAGAGGTGATATGATCACTACATACAAAATAGTAACAGGAATTGATAAAATCGATAGGGAAGATTTCCTGAGACCTGGAACTTTAAGAACAAGAGGTCATAGATATAAACTAGCTAAACACAGATGCCGAAGAAATATAAGAAAATTCACTTTCGCAAACAGAGTGGTAGACGGTTGGAACAAGTTAGGGGAGAAGGTGGTGGAGGCCAAGACCGTCAGTAGTTTCAAAGCGTTATATGACAAAGAGTGCTGGGAAGACGGGACACCACGAGCGTAGCTCTCATCCTGTAACTACACTTAGGTAATTACCATGATATCAAAATGAAAGACCTAAGACGAGAATTGAGGTGACCAAAGTGAAAAGAATGTACACATTTTATTGCTCTTGTGCAATCCCAGGTAACTCGCTCTCACTTTCTCTGTTTGCTGCAAGTGGTAAGCCGGGCTTTTGGAGTTTATGTGCATTTACACCTCTAGATAATTCTATTGCGAGCACATTGATACCAAATTGATAAACTTATGACGAGAATTGAGGTGACAAAGTTGAAAAGAGTATACACTTCTCAGTACAGAGCACCACTTGGTTTCCGAACTTTAGTTATCCGAAACTTCCAGTTTCCCGATTGGGGTTGGGGAGTCATGCTCCCCAAAAAAGAAAGGGGTCTGTCACGCTGGCCTGTGGTGGTGGGTGGGAGATGGTCCAGTTTGCCCACTGTGACTACAGATTCACGGCCTATTATTCCTATTATTTTGAATTGTCATAAGGCTGGA
This sequence comes from Procambarus clarkii, assembly GCF_040958095.1. Taxonomy (NCBI): domain Eukaryota; kingdom Metazoa; phylum Arthropoda; class Malacostraca; order Decapoda; family Cambaridae; genus Procambarus; species Procambarus clarkii. The sequence continues at coordinate 40,217,188 of NC_091167.1, forward strand.
ATGTTCATTCTGTGCTTTTGTTTTACATATCTGCACAATCAAGAAACATCTGTGCACCATGTCAGCTCCAAATGCACGCATTGCGTCAGTGATGGCTGACTGGTGGGTGGATGGATGAGAGAGCTTAGGTGGGAGGCAGTATGAGAGAGGGGGAAAATCAGTGAAAGAGGGGGAGAATTAGTCAGAACCAACAAGCCCCCATTGGTATTCAAACTTTAGCAGTAGGTTTCAACTGAGTTTGGCCCTCTGATGCTGCACTTACTGGTGTGAGTTTAAAGGATGTCCATCTGTCTTAATGCATTCTGATGGCTATTCATTACTACCTCTGAACTACTGTACTGAATAATGAACTACTATTTATTATTCCTAGACACCAGGCAAACCCCACCTCCTCCCCTCAAAAAATAAACAAAAAATCCACAAATGCCCAACAAAAAAAATAAACAAAAAATTCCACAAATGCCCAACAAAAAATTACGAAACAGGTTCTAGCTCTTGTCCCAGGAAAGCCAGACAGAATGTCTGCAACAGATGAGACCCTTTAGTATGAAGCATTCTCAGCAAGATAACTTCAGGGAGGCCACTGGGGCTCCTCCACAAAGAGACATTTTATTACATTCACCGCTGGGTTTTTCATTTTCTATGTCACCTATTCCGAACCTCATTATGTTATATGGAAATTATGAGACAACTGTCTTTCATTTACCTTACTTATCTTGAAAATATTACCTTTTACCTTTAAAATTATTTACATTCTGTAAATTTTTGTGGTATTTGCCAAAGATTGTCTTATTAAATACGACTTTTGTAATTTAAAAATCTGCAGTATTGATAATTTCATTGCTTTCATAAAATGTTCCTGAATTATTTTTCAGAATGGTTTGCATGTCTTCTGTCATCCGAGGGAGATGACTCAGGAACAACTGCTAAGGGCATATAGAATCTTCATCAGACTGCCCTTTTATGATGAGTCAGTATTTCACCATCAGTGTAGACAATTTGTAACAAAGTTTGGAGAGAAGGTTTATGAAGTATCTAGACTAAAAACAGAAGAAAAAACTATTCATATTGAAGATGAAGAGTCATTGTAATTTTATAAATATTTGTAAATATAAATGCATTGTCAAATCCAACCTATTATGCTTTTTCCTATTACAGCAGATTTTTTTGAATGAAAAGCAATTGTTCCTCCTGCAATAATCATATTGCATCAAGTTGCATGGAAAAATTTCCAAATGATTCAAGGTTTAACTAGTTCTTGTGGCCTTCAAAACTGGCACCTGGAGCCGATACATGCTGGCATGTAGTGGCAGCTGAAACCAACAAAAACGCCTCCCTCAAATCACCACATTTACATTTCTAAACAAAATTCAACATAAATTAAGTTACTTTATTTTGTACCTCATACTATAATGTGTTTTATAGGGTGTCCCCAAAAATGTATACACACTTTAACAGCTGATAACTCGATTGTTTTTTTTTTCAGATTGAACCCATTTGTATTAATAGCAGCCAGACTAAGCTTTAACCAAAGGAAACTAAATGAATGCATAATAAATGTGTGTGTATCAGTGGTGAGGGGGATGTATTAGGGGGTTAGGAAGTCAACTAACCTCTATATTCTTTTTTTGGCCGGCGTGTTGAATGAGACGCCTCCAAGTCTGGCCTCCCCGCTGCTGCCTCACTACCCTGTGGATGGTGTGAGTGGTGTGGGGGATGGTGTGAGTGGTGTGGGGGATGATGTGAGTGGTGTGGGGGATGGTGTGAGTGGTGTGGGGGATGGTGTGAGTGGTGTGGGGGATGGTGTGAGTGGTGTGGGGGATGGTGTGAGTGGTGTGGGGGATGGTGTGAGTGGTGTGGGGGATGGTGTGAGTGGTGGGGGGAATGGTGGGGGGGGGAATGGTGTGAGTGGTGGGGGGATGGTGTGAGTGGTGGGGGGGATGGTGTGAGTGGTGGGGGGGATGGTGTGAGTGGTGTGGGGGATGGTGTGAGTGGTGTGGGGGATGGTGTGAGTGGTGGGGGGGATGGTGTGAGTGGTGGGGGGGATGGTGTGAGTGGTGTGGGGGATGGTGTGAGTGGTGTGGGGGATGGTGTGAGTAGTGTGGGGGATGGTGTGAGTGGTGGGGGGGATGATGCGAGTAGTTTTTTTTTTTTTTTTTTTTTTTTTTTATAATATTATTTAGAAAATAATAAAAAAAAAAAATGCGAGTAGTGTGGGGGATGGTGTGAATGGTGGGAGGGATGGTGCCAGTGGTGTGAGGGATGGTGATTCCTCCATCTCAGATTATTATCGACACCAAAAGTGCATGAGAGATATTATAATTAAGCAGCGCACAACGAAGAAACAAACTGAAATTCAAAAGTTTTTGGTACGGTTTCACAGTAGGCCTACAGGACCAGCACTCAGCACTAGCAAGGACTCCCTTTGTGAGTCCGGTGCAATGTTTCCTAATGCAAATGTGTCCTGGCATATGTATTTATTTATTTATTTTTTTAAGAAGGTTGTTGGGGCCGGACGGATGGAACGAATTCCGCACTGGAACGAATCGGCTTTGCCCCATATAGTTTGTTCAAGTGAGGATACACTGTATCTATATCAGCCTGGATAGCACTGGGCAGTCTCCGGGTCTCACCCAGAAAATTATGTTTCATTACATTTAACGCTGTTTTTTTCTTATACAATATTTACTATTCAGATGGTTTTATTTATAATGTCTATACTGTCATCATTGATTAAGGGGCAGTGAATCAAAGCACAGATGTTGGCACATTCACTAACCTGAGGCAAATTTTTTGTATACAGATTGCTTAAAATCTGTGACAAATTGCATCCTAATATGTGGATGGCAAACCATACCAGTGGCCTCAGGCCGGGCTCGGGGAGTAGAAAAACTTCCAAAACCCTCTCCAGGTATGCTTCCATCATTGATGGAAGTGTGCATACATATTTGCTAATTTTCAAAACACTTGAAGCACTATTATACAGTGTGCAATACAACATAGGCATCAATTGGAAAAGTAAAAATTTAGAAAATAATATTTCTAGTTTACTCATGAACTATACCCATGTACAAAAGTTTTAATGCTATAAATATGTATTTTAACAGTTGATACTATTGTTTGTTACATAACATGATAGCTGGTTAACAATATAAAATCTCGCCATTTCTATTAAAAAAAAAGTAAAAACTAGATAAATTTGATAATATTTTGGTATATGCTAAATTTAAATGTCAGTCATGAGAACAGACTTCATTATCAGCTGTAGCATATAACTAGAACTGCATCTGCCCATCTCCTTGTTTAGATGCACTAGTCTAAATCTTAGAAAGTCTTCATTGCATAACAAGTCCGGGTAAATGACCATATACCTGTACTATGCAATAATGATGCAAATACTTTCAACATATACCTACAGTCTGACAAGGAGACAAAATGTCTAACATTAATCTTTGTCTCTGCCTTTAAACTAAACATTTAAACTTAGAACAGTTTTAAAACTTTGAACCTGATATGGTTTTTGATATAAATATTATGAACTAAACCTGTAAGTACAATTCAGTAGTACCTTGTAAAGCGTCATTATACCTTAAGCATAAAGAGCTGCCTGTCTTCCTGACCAGGAGACTAGACAATGTCAATAAGACTAGAATCACAATTTCTTTTTAAATAAAAGTAGTAGTAGTGTCACATCCATATTCTATCATTAATTTATTGTTTTTAAAGCAGAGCCTCATTATCAACAGAAGTGACATGTACCATAAGACACAAAAAGTAAATTTTGAAATAATCTGATAATGGCCACGAAATGCTTTTGGCCAAATTTATTTATTTTATATATATATATATATATATATATATATATATATATATATATATATATATATATATATATATATATATATATATATATATATATATAATATTGGTAGCAGTCTTTCTTTTAAACATATTTCGGTGAAATCGACAAAGTTTTAGATTTATGATTCTGGCATGAATCTTCTCGATAGTCCTTGTGTTTTTCTTCACCGAAGCAAGAATTCAAAATTGACTGTCCAAAGTTCATTTTTACTTTATATTTGGGTCTGATGTTTAGTGATGCGTTTCGTAAGGTCTCGCCTCACATTCTCAAAGAATCCTGGATCATTTTTTTTGAGAATGTGAGATGAGACCTTACGAAACACATCAATAGTCAAATCCAAATATAAAGTAAAAATGAACTTTGTAGAATTAATTTTTAATCTTCCTGCTACAGTGAAAAAACATAAGGAATATTCAGAAGATTTGTGCCAGAATCATAAATCTAAAACTTTGTTGTTTTCAATGAAATAAATAAATAAATAAATAAATAAATAAATAAATAATCTGATAATGGCCACGAAATGCTTTTGGCCAAATTTATTTATTTTATATATATATATATATATATATATATATATATATATATATATATATATATATATATATATATATATATATATATATAATATTGGTAGCAGTCTTTCTTTTAAACATATTTCGGTGAAATCGACAAAGTTTTAGATTTATGATTCTGGCATGAATCTTCTCGATAGTCCTTGTGTTTTTCTTCACCGAAGCAAGAATTCAAAATTGACTGTCCAAAGTTCATTTTTACTTTATATTTGGGTCTGATGTTTAGTGATGCGTTTCGTAAGGTCTCGCCTCACATTCTCAAAGAATCCTGGATCATTTTTTTTGAGAATGTGAGATGAGACCTTACGAAACACATCAATAGTCAAATCCAAATATAAAGTAAAAATGAACTTTGTAGAATTAATTTTTAATCTTCCTGCTACAGTGAAAAAACATAAGGAATATTCAGAAGATTTGTGCCAGAATCATAAATCTAAAACTTTGTTGTTTTCAATGAAATAAATAAATAAATAAATAAATAAATAAATAAATACAATATATATATATATATATAATATATATATATATATATATATATATATATATATATATATATATATATATATATATATATATATATATATATATATATTATATATATATATATATATATATATATATATATATATATATATATATATATATATATTATATATATATATATATATATATATATATAATAAACACACACTAGTGAATTACTGCTTTTCATAATTAAATTGAGCAATAAAATAAATATTAGATCTTTGGTCAAAAAGCACTATGCAATGAAAATTATATGCTTATCCACTTGCAAATGTGCGAGAATCAACCTCAGCATCACATGATCTGCTTAGTGAATTAATGAGTAAAATTACATAAATTATTTGTTAATACTGTACTGAAATAATATAAAATGTATAAATACAATTACAGTAAATATAATTACTCAGATTATAACAAAATTCTTTAGTCTTAGTACAGATCAATTTTAAGGATCTTTTGTCTGGAAGTTAAATTATCTATGCATGGTAAAGAGTACAGAAAGTGAAAATAATCCTGTTCCATAGAAGTTGTTTAACTATTGCACACGTTATGGCAATATACACATTAATGGCAGTAGGTACATTTTGGGTGACATTTTTGACCCCGAATGCCACACTTGCAACCTCCAGACACATCTCCTGGTCCCTGTGAATTATGAAGAAAATATATGTATTTAGTTTAGACACAACAAGGAAATATTGCTATTACTTATTATTTTATATTGCTATTTTTATTGCTATTAAATTATAAAATTATTGCTATTACAAATAATTAAGAACAGGAAGCTCTTCTGAAAAGTAAGGTAATGTAGAAGGGAACTGGTGAAAGAGTACATAGGAATGTTAAAGATAGATATTAGAGAATGTTAACTGGGGAACAGGAGTTAGAAATAGGTGGAAGAGAATACTTTATAAGTCATATCTACCCATTATAAAAAGGCATTACTATGAACATAATTGAGTTTATTAGGGTGAGAAGTGTGCAAGATTGTATACAGCCAATGTATCTATGGAGTGGGTGTTGAGAATTTGCCAAATTCTAGAATATAAATATGTGAAGCATATATTTATACTGTACTCCATGATACAATCAGGTTTATATATTTTCCCCTGTGTTGCAAAGTTTACTTCCCACTGTCCACCAATGCACCTATGTAATACTGTAGTTGTCACATATTCACCTTCTGTCTGTCCTTCCAATGCATTGATAAAATTTTGTTGCTTTTTCTGAGATGATAATAGCCCACTGCAATACCAAACATCGGCATTTCTCTATGTGCCTTTACAATGCCACAGATGGCAGTCTTATGTTCACGGAGGAACATAGTTAGCAAGGGGGCTGGTATAATAACTGTGTACAGGATATTCTCCTTGTTTTGCAGTGGTTCCAAATGTGTTTCACAACACTGAAAATTTTCCTCGCATTTTAGTCTATCGTTTATATGTACATTGCCATTGTTCTTGAAGTGTGGGCACCAGGGAAGTAACAGGAACCTATCATGAGACATGTACTTGCTAAACAATGGGGTTGAAACAACGCTGTCTTTGTTCCAATAATCCTGGATCATGTGTTTCACTGCATGAGTAATCATCATATACAGCACTAAAAACACATGTACACCAGTAGGCTGACATTTAAGAGGTGGGACCAAAACGCCGAAGCTCATCCCCCACAAGCACAACTAGGTGAGTACATACATTTCATCAATAGTCTTGTCCTTCCAACATGTTATTCGTGAAGCAGGTACAATACTAGATGCAATGAGTTGCACTGCGTAATGGTTCATGTTGTGAAAAAGATGCTGCATGAATGGTTCACTGAAATACATTATGCCATAAAATATTCAAACTCGGTCATATCATCACCAGTATGGGAAAATGTGGGTGTAACAGCAACATTGGTATCATCAAATGTTGGTATATGTGGAACCAAATGGTCACAATCTCCCACACGAGTACACTTGTCCTGGCACTAGTATGAGCGCCAACACCATGGCTCTGTCTTCTTGTACTATAACTCCATAGGCCAGGAGATATGGCTCTTTTACATAGTATAGGGCTACCATGAGCATTTGATGTAGAGGGCACACTGTCATCTTTGTCCTCAGGCCTCATGACATACTGATGCTTGGCTGGGCATGTTGCTGAGGTAGCACATCCTGGCCTAATAACACCCCCACTATAGCCACTAACACTTGGTTCATCAATGCTACTTTTATCTGAACCTTCAATGCTACTTTTGTTTGAACCTATGTCACTCAAAACACAAAAGGCATCATCTATATTATCACATTGTATAGGAACATCAGAAGGCACAGGTGGTGATGGTAAATCCATCACCACCTGTGCTTCACCTAGGGCAGCGCGGCAGGCTGGAGAGAGCCATGTACAGTGACACCTTAGCTTAAGAATGTCCCTATTTGCGAACTTTTTGGGTTACGAACCCAATTTCTTTGGAAATTTTGAATCGGGTTATGAACGTTGCCTCGGGAAACGAGTTTGTTGATATGCGTATGGTCTGACCTAGCGCGTGGTGGCACGGCGATCACACCTCAGTTTACCAGTGGCTCCTGCCTAGTGACAATTGCGTCCGAGTTCTTTGTAAAGAATTTCAGTGATTTTCGAATTTTTGGGTATTTGAACATAAAAGTTATTATTATATATCTTGCCATGGGTCCCAAGAAAGTCAGGGGTATGGTTCATCCTAATAGTTGTGAGTAGAGGCAGTAGAGGATGTTCCTTCCTCATTAAGAAAATGTGTGAAGTCTGGGAAGAACTGCAAAGTTTTGTTGAAAAAACGAACCGCAGATAAAGCTAGAGCAGGTCGTTGCATTGACCTTTTAAATGACAATGTGATGTCTTACTACAGACAAGTGTTAAAATGTAGGGAAAAACAAGCGTTTTTAGACAGATTTTTAGTAAGACAAGCAAGCAGTGGGCCATAAGCAGGTCTTAATGGTATGCAGGCAAAATGTGCCAGAGTGCATACCCCAGAGAAGTCATCACTGTTTGATGTTATAATGGAAGGAAGCTCCCCTTCCAAACACTAACACCTCTCCTTCTTCCCCCTCCAACCCGTCTTCCATACGCCAACAAGAGTCATCAGTAAAGGTACATAATAACTTGTACATTCTGTACTTTAGTACTGAAGATTTGGGTGAATTAGGAATAAAATTTACTTTGTAGTTAATTTTTTGGGGAGTCTGAAACGGATTAATTCAAATGAACAAATCTACAAGGGCCGTGACGTGGATTCGAACCTGCATCCAACATCCAATTGGATTAATTCAATTTCCATTATTTCTTATGGGGAAATTCGCTTCAGCTTACGAAATTTTGGTTTATGAACCATCTCTGGGAACGGATTAAATTCATAAGCTGAGGTACCAATGTACTGTACATGCGCCTTGTATTGTCCACCACGATGTCGGTATCATACCTTGATGGGATTCTGGGAGTTCATCTACTACCCAAGTCTGACCCGGGGCCAGGCTCGACTTGTGAGAGCTTGGTTCAACAGATCGTTGCTTAGAGCAGCCCGCAGACCCAGGTATCCACTACAGCCCGGATGGTCCTGCACTTCTTGAAGAAAATTATCCAGTTTTCTCATAAAGACATCCAGTTTTGTTCCGGCAATATTTCTTATGCTTGCTGGGAGGATGTTGGACAATCATGGACCTCTGATGTTCATGAAATTTTCTCTGATTGTGCCTTTGGCACCTCTGTTCTTCATTGGCTCTATTCTGCATTTCCTTTCATATCGTTCACATCAGTATGTTGTTATTTTACTAGGTAAATTTAGGACCTTGCCCTCCAGTATTTTCCACGTACAGTATATCTTGTACTGTACATGGAGAGGTATATTTGATACGTCTCTCTTCTCCTTTCAGAAGGGATCATCTCAAAGCTCTCCAAATGTACTCAATAGTTTAGATGCTTTATCATATATATGTACTGTATGCCATATATATTCTCTGTATTCCTTCTATTTCAGCAATCTCTCCTGCTCTGAAGGGAGAAGCGAGTATCGAACAGTACTCAAGACGGGATAGTGCAAGTGATTTGAATAGTACAACAATTGTGATGGGATCCCTAGAGTCAAAGGTTCTCATAATCCATCCTATCATTTGTCTGGCTGATGCAATATTTACTAGGTTATGCCCCCTAAACTTTAGGTTGCCAGATACCATTATTCACAGATCCTTTATGTGTTGTTTTCCTATTTTGGGCAGATTTGATTGTTTTGTACCCTGTAGTTTGTTTAACCACTGTGATGTGCTGAGTTTATTGTGAAATTCCCCCTGTGCGCATGAAATAAAGTGTTACCAAAAAATTCCTTTTTCTTCGTAAAATGATAAATTCCCTTCCCTGAACATGTCTATGTAAAAATAAATACCAAATTCCACTTACTTTGGCTGTGGGGGACGTGGACAAGATTCACTGTGACGTCATCAGGGGCTGGTCACCCGTGCGTAACATGCCCAGACAAAGGTAGCGCGGGTCATTCAAGCACCGGGTGTTGCCACAAATATATTTTCAATTATTTTTCTATATATTTCCAATGCGGTTTTATTTGTTTTTTTATCGTATATGATGCATATTTGTGTCCTTTACAATATGTATACATTAGAACATTCATAATGTTCCTTGGAACTGTGATACATGTGTCAATAATGTGTCCACAATGTTTATTGTCGCAATATTACTTGTTCAAAATCCACTAAAATTACAATATGTACAGTTTCACACACTATTTACACAGTAACACACTGTATTACACAATCTGTACTTTGGAAGTGAGTAATGTTCCTTGGAACTGTGATACATGTGTCAGTAATGTGTCCACAATGTTTATTGTCGCAATATTACTTGTTCAAAATCCACTAAAATTACAATATGTACAGTTTCACACACTATTTACACAGTAACACACTGTATTACACACTCTGTACTTCGGAAGTGAGTACAATCAATGAAGTAGTCTGTGGTACACAGAGCGACTTCGCTTTCGTTGCACCAGGTACTGATAGATTTTCGCTTCCTGTTTCTTCGCTCTGTGTGCTTGCAAATAACTCACTCACGTACACCCTTGGCTTTAATACCTGTAGGTAGTATGTAGCCAAGCTTGTAAAGCATAGGGTAGTCTTGAAAAGATTATAGGAAAAGATCAGTTTGTAAGGTAGTCGTGAAAAGATCGCTTTGTAAGGTCCTATGCAGGAAGAGATTCAGCCAGCCTCGAAGAGTGTCGTGTCAGTCAAGAAGAGATTCAGCTATTCTTGAAAATATCTATGGAAAACGCCACCATGGAAGCCGCTAACACTGTTCATCTATGCTACTTGTATCAGATGCATCATCACTGAACACAGAAAACGATTCATCTATGTATCATATATATAAATTGGAAACAGTATATGTGGCCCAGGGTTGCGCTCAGAGCTACAACTGGATACGCTCACTGTATCGTCCTCATAGGTGCTGCATCACTTGCATCCGACATTTATGTTAGGTCCTTATTTTCCTAGCCTCACCAATATTATGACCCATATGTTCTTCAAACAATGAAGTCTGAATTTCACCGATAGTGCACGATCTTTCAACACTGCGTCGGACAGGTGTTTGGGAGCCAGAAGCGCGTGTGCCACCCATGGTTTCTCACTCAGTATTAACCCAGCCAGCAGCCCTAGGGCATTCTGGGAATTTTTTCCAAGATGGCTGCCTCTCACTGGAGGTCCTAAGAGTCCATTTCATATACAACCAACTGCGCACACATTTAGATTGGGTACGAAAAAATAAAAAATAGTTTTCTCGGATGGCGCTGTTTCCCACTGACCGAGAATACTCGGTTGGCATAGTTCAGTGGTTAAGGCCCTTATTTTTACTGTATCTAAGTACAGTACCTAGAGTTTATCACTGTGCTTTTTCATTGTGCTTAAACTCTTTTTTTTATTTGATTAACTGTTATTCTTTGCATTCTGTTTGACAGAAAATTGAATATCCATCGTCCTACTTTACTGTAGGGGTACAGTGATTCCTACTGACCTCATTTTGTGGGCTATCACTCCCTGGTTGCATTTATCAAATGCCTTTGCAAAGTCTGTGTATTCCACATCTGCATTCTGCTTTTCCTCTAATGCCTCAGTGATTTTGTCATAGTGGTTGCGTAGCTGCGAGAAACATGATCTTCCCGCTCTAAATCCATGTTAGCCCGAGTTATGGAGGTCATTGGACTCCATAAAACTGGAGCTCTGACTCTTGATCACTCTCTCAAATATTTTTATTATGTGGGACATTAGTGCAACTGGTCTATAATTCTTAGTCAATGCTTTACTCCCCCCCCCCACCCCCTGCCCTCCCTTGCATAGAGGAGCTACATCTGCTGATTTACATGCTTCTTGTATATTCCCAGTGTCCAAGCTCTTCCTCCAACACTATACTAAGTGCCTGTGTAACTGACACTTGGCATTTCTTTATGAATATTGAATTCCATGAGTCTTGACCTGGGGCTGAGTGTATGGGCATGTTGTCAATTTCTCTTTCAAAATCTACAGTGTTTGTGTTATCAGTTATATTTTCAGGGATTTTGGATATCATGCATAAAGAAGCTGTTTGGATCTTCAATTTTCATGCTATTTATTGGGGTGTTAAGCATGTCTTAATACTGCTTTCATCACCCATCATCCAACAGTTGTGTTAGGTCCTTTTTCTGCATTTGGGTTGTCAATATCACTGCCACGGTCATCTTTAAACAATATGATCCGTATTTCATCATGTTGAGAGTGTTTTCTCAACAACGCTAGTATAAGCTAGTATAAAATAATTAAATTATTACTTACTCCAGGACCCCACCGTGGCCCTCTGGTCACCCAGCAGATTTCTGTTCGACACATTGGACATCGCATCCAGTCACAACCCCATTTTCTTACTAACATGACAGAGCACTTGGGGCATGGCAACCCATCTCCACGACGAATCATATCCTATGGGAAGAATTTTATTATCAGAATATAAATTAAACATTTAATTTATAGATAATCCAACAAGCATGAACCTGGAATCTGCCAATATTATGCATGGCGTGTATGTAAATATGAGCTATCAGGAGGCACTAGTGGAATATGCAAATATAAACACCTGAGAAACTGCAGAAATATCCTATATACTGGTACATGTCACTCTGAAAATTGCAAATTTTCTTTGTCCTTTGGTACTCTTGCTTTGCAATGAGACCACTGCTGCTTTGAACCTACAGTAGGTTTTGGTCTAGCTTACAAGGCTTCAAATAGGAGAAACTTCAAATGCTTGCATGGTGCTGAGGTCAAGCACCCTCACTTTACAACATCTAACAAACAAGTGACATTTTGCAGCCAAATTATGAGTAGTCTTACTGCTGTATGATGTCATAGGTCTCCCATTGGATACACAAGGTCAAATAACCTATAAAAGTTCATTGACAGATATGACATTAGAGCTCTACCCAGCATCATCTTCTTTGACCAAAATAATATATAAATACAGATACAAAATAACATAAACCTTATCACATGAATTTATGAATCCTAAAAAACCAATTGTTCCTTAGCAGTCCTTCATGCTGGTTGTGGACGAGTATGGCTCACAGAAGGCTTAATAGCGTTATGACGGACTTCAGTATTGTAACAGAATGTCTTCCCCCCCTCTAATGGCTCTGCAGACTGTAGTCTGCTGGTATACTTAAATGTTTAAAATTAGAGTACATATAATTATTGCACTGTACTTACATCAAAGAATTTTTTGGTCTTCATTGCAGCCTCATCCACTTTCTGTGCAAGATCATCTTGGTATTCTTGACATGTGATGCCTTCATGTTGTGCCTGCAGATATATGAACAATGTAAAAATATTGCATAAGCACAATTTGTTACTTATAAAACCACAATAATCTACAAGTAATGCACTGGTACATGAAATACTCTCTTCTATGTTAATACCTCAGTCATTCTCATAGCCATGAGGCTAATAATTTGGGTTGAATGCCATTTATCACAGGTTCTAATGATTTTACTCCCCACCATGATATGAGACTTTTAAAATGGCTTTGCTATTTAATTGTGACAGGGAGAGAGAATTGAAAAGCTATTGCCATTCACTAATGATCGACTGACTTGCTAAAATAAATGACACGTCACACACTTATGTGGAAACGAATTAAAGAACTCTAACAAAGAAAGAGATCTAGGGGAGGTTCTAGATAGTAGAATGTCACCAGACGACACATAAAGGACATTGTGAGAGGAGCATATGCTAAGCTTTCCAACTTCAGAAATGCTTTTAAATACATGGATGGTGAAATACTAGAGAAACTGTTCACGACTTTTATGAGACCACAGTTGGAATATGAAGTGCTTGTATGGTGCCTATATCTAAAGAAGTACATCAATAAACTGGAAAAGGTGCAAAAGCATGCTACAAAAATGGCTTCCAGAACTGAAAAACGAGCTATGAAGAGAGGCTAGTGACGTTAAATATGTCAAAGCTAGAAGATAGAAGAAAAAGAAACGATATGATCACTACATACAAAATATTAACAGGAATCAACAAAACTGACAGAGAGATTCATGAAACCTAGAACTTTATAAACAAGAGGTCATAGATTTAAGCTACAGAAACAAATTTGCCAAAAACCTCCCACATTTTGGACACGAAATAATGGGTATAAAATGGATAAGGGTAGATTTAGTAAAGACTTGAGGAAATACTGGTACGGTAACAGGTTCGTCGATATGTGGAACCAAATACCACATAACATGGTGGTGGGGTCCCACGAATGGTGCAAGCGTGGGTTGAACAAGTATATGAGTGGGAATGGGTGGTAAGAAATAGGAGCTGCCTCATATGGGCCAATAGGCCCTCTGCAGTTCCTCTGTTCTCATGTCCGTATATTCGTATGCACAAGGGGACACAGGAGGAAGCTGAGTACTCAAAGGAGCCACAGACTCGAAAAAAACCTGATCAATGTCAGAGGGAAAAAGAAGCGGAAAGCATTAGGAAGCTACGTGGTGGAGGCAGACTCCACCCACAGGAGCCAATGTAGAGAAGACAGAGCCCAGGAGGCTCAGAAAAATGCACAACCATCGACCGACAGGAGAGGCGGGGCCCAAGAGCCAGAGCTCAACCCAAGCAAACGCAACTAGGCAAGCACCCCACCAAAAGGCGAGAACCAGTAACTGGCCGACAGAGGCGCCAGACATGACAATCACACCTGTAGAGCAGACACACGACCGTGCCACAACACAGGCGAGCCAAGTAACATACCAGGAGCATCGCTAGTGGTGCGCTCGAACGCCATGCATACTCGAGGCAGTAGGCATCGTATGTACCGTTACCTGAATAAAAATTGGAAGTCTAAGGAAAAAGACATCCAGAGGTGTGCGCCCCACAAAAGACGAGGAGCCGTACAGAAGGGGAGGAGGAGGCGCCACGCTGAGCCATCCCACACCCAGAAGCAGAGGAAGAACGAAGTGATGCCCCCATATATAAAATCCAGAACACCCTCAGCATTCAGAGGGCTACGACTGGAGGGAGAAAACGAGCAAGAAGCCATAGAAAACCTCGAGAAACGTCGCGAACACACAGGCATACCGCCCACAAACAAAACGCACACCCCGGCCCCAGCGCGCGAGGTACGAAACGCACCACCTGGTGGAAGGATGGCATGGCTCGTACACCAGGTGGACACACATATCGTACACACACAATGTACAGATACATCGTAAACACACATCGTACAAACACCAGGAAGACGTGTGTAACGAAGACGAAGAACGTTGGAACTGGAAGTAGAGACGACGCGAAAACAAAACAAGGCGAAAATGAAGCGAAAGAAAACAGGACAGAAGGTAACCAATGAGGCCGACAAAAGACCAGAGGGAAACCACATCGGAAATCAACAGACGTTCCAATAATATTGGAAGGTACAAAGAGACGCGCAAACCAACGAGAACTATGACAAGCAAGCACATACGCACAGAGGCACATATGGACAAATATAAACCCCTGATCAAGGGACACACAGGGACCCCAATACGAAGGGAATAGCATCGCGACGTAAGAGTGAAAAGGGTAAGGAAAAGGGGTCGAAACACACCCCCACGCAGGGTGGCTGTTTTTCGTTTCGCATTTTGCACTTTTGTTTGTGGTGCTAGTTTCTAGTTGTTTGTGTTGGCACTGGAAGGTTCATTATAGGTCTCCCATCTGCGTGTTTCATCTCGGGGATGGTGTGTGGTTTTCCTGGCGGTCCTTCCGGTTTTCCTATCACTGCGAAGGCTCCTTCGGTCTCTGATAGGATTGGCTTGCCTTGCCTTAGGGGTTGTTCTGGGACCGTCGTCTAGGACCGTGTCCTGTCACCTCGTATTGGGTGGTGCTGGCGGAGCCGCTACTGCTTGTGTTCGGTGTTGAGGTTCCTTCTGCTCCATTCCGCTTGATGTCCTGGGCGTTGTTTCACCTCTGGCCTGCTCTGGAGTTCTGGTGCCGTCCTGGTCGTTGGCCTGGGTGGTCTAATTTCTTCTCGTTTTGGTCTTTGTTTTGTCTGTGGTCTTGGTTTTTAGGTTAGGACACGTGGCGTCCGCCTCCCGGTTCCTTCCCTGTTTTCCTTATCTGTGGTGAGGTAGCTCCGGAGAGCTGACAGGGCTCCCCCCAGAAAACCAGCGTTGAATGTAATGAAACGCCATTTTCTGGGTAAGTCCCGGAGGCTTTCCGGCATCCCTCCCTCCCTCCTGTCGGCGGGGTTTTTCGCGTATTTTGACATCCAGTCTAAGAACTGCCAGTTGGATCGCCGGCGTGGAGGGTTCGGGGCTCCCCCTTCCACCTCTCGGGGTGGGGGTGGTTGCGCAGACGGTGGCACGGCGACGTGATGACGTCATGCTAGTTTGATAATTTTGTTTGGGGAGTTCTGTCCACTCGTTCGGCTTTCGGTAGCAATATTTTCACCAGAATAGTGAACGTTTGTTTTGGGGCGCCTACCTTTCTGGGTGCCTATCCCGGTCGATGGCAGACATAAAATGCTCCCAACCACTAGGGGGTTTCTATAGGCCATTACTCCTCGTGCCGCTTTGAGGGGTCAGGTTCAGGTTCTGGCTCGTAGTCCCCGGTAGGCAAGAACTCCTAGCACTTTGATGACAGAAAGTTATACATATCCATTCAGCCTGGATAGCTCCGGGAAGCCGACGAGGCTTCCCCAGAAAAGCACCTATGGGTAGCTCAGGAAGCCACTGAAGGGAGTCCTCCCAGTTTCAGAACCAAAAGAAAGGTAATAGAGTTCCATAATCTTATGTCTTAATTATTCATACCTGGCATGTAAGGCAGCTGACCTTCTTGCAGACATCACAATGAAATAAGTTGACATTATCCTCAAACTGACAGAAGCCAGGGCAGTCAGGAGTCTTACAGTGAAACACGTTTTGCATGGTTCCCTCTGCTTGCTTAACAGACTTGGTTAGATGCTTGTCATACTCCTGTGGTGTTACCAGCTGCAACCAACAAATGTCTTATTAAATTAAAACAATTCAGTGTAATATATATTATTATTATTATATAAATAAAATAATGAAACATAGCATAGTACAGTGTTTCTCATTAAAATGTACTTTATTAACAGAATCTTAAAACAACCTAAACTTACAGCTTTGATTTCTCTGTCCTGCAGAGAAGAGTCACAGGAGTACTGGTTGTCTCTGTATGGACACTTCACATCAGCAGTGTCAGAATATTTAATGGCATTGGCCAGGCACTCCCTGAGTAAAAAATAAAAGGAAACTCAGCTATAGCTGCATGATATTTAAACATCTTAAGTGTCAACTCAAAACATTACATAAAGTTACTTTTACAGATATTATAGACCTATATCGTAAAGTTCAATGAAAAATGGGCTTGTAAGAGGTATCCATTGTATAACCAAGCCCACGGGTTTTCCGGGGCCTGTAGGGGGTGAATGAACTCTACAGGAAGCCCAGGCACTGGGGCTAGCTACACCAGTAAACCCTCTCAGTGCAGGCAACCAGACCACAAGAAACAGCTGGAAAGCCCCAGAAAAGCAACATTATTTGGCAAGAGAGTTCCACAGCACACACCCTAGGCACCACTAATAAAGGACTCCCCAGCAGAAGCAAGTGAACAAAGCACCAGCAAACAAGAAGTGAAGCAGAAAAAAAACCTAAACTCAATGGCGGCAAGCAAGCTGCAGTGCGCCCCACCAGCCAAAAACCAGCGTTGAATGTAATGAAACACCATTTTCTGGGTGAGCCCCGGAGGCTCCCTGGAGCTTATTGGGCTAATGTATGTTATATTAGACCGGGACATTAGCTAAGGAGTGCAGACCTACCAGGGACCAGCGCCAGAACCTGGGCCCCTTCAGAGAGGTTTCAGGGAGCAATGGCCCTGGAAAACCCCTTTGTGGTTGGGGTTTTCCTTATCTGCCATCGACTGGGGTTAGGCACCCAGAAAGGTAGGCATAACAAAACAAACCCCACATGGTAAATAACTAAAACAAAAAACCGAAGAGAGGTAGAAACTCCCTACAATCACAAGCAAACAAGCAAACATCACACTTTACTGCCGCGCCGATTGTCCGCGCAGCCCTCCCCGCCCCGAGAGGGGGAGGGGGGAGCCCCGGACCTACTGCGCCGGCTGCCAAGCTTCAGTTCGGAAACTAAGCTTCAACCAACGGGGGAAAAAAACGCCGACCGGTGAGAGGGAGGGTTGCCAGGGAGCCTCCGGGGCTCACCCAGAAAATGGCGTTTCATTACAAACAAAGCTGGTTTTTTGTGGGGAGCCCTTACGGCTCCCTGGAGCTTCATACCCAAAGAGAAGGTAAAGAAAAAGGGCCAACCCGGGAAGCGGCCGCCACAAACTCTGCAACGCAAAGCCGAGACAACAGGTCGCAATCTGCGACCCGAGGCAACACGAACGCACAGGAGCAGACACGCATAAGAATAGGCGGCCAAGAACCTGTGCGACCCTCAAATCCCTGCGCCAGAAATGAGCCCTAGACGTCGCCAACACAACAGCAAAAGCTGCAAACGTCTGAACAGCACGGGCGCAAAGACAGACCGCAGGCTGGAAGAATGAAAAACTCTGTGGACGACTTGGGAGACTCGAGCCCTGATAACAGGGAACGAGGGGAACCAGATCAACCACAGCGCATCCGCAGACACGGTACGCAGGTAACGGCAAAAAACACAACCGGACAACACAGGACACACCCCTGGCCAAACCAATCAAGCATCAATAACCCAAGAACCCCTCCGGAAAGCAGCCGCCTCGACCGTCGTCAGGACGGAGAAAGGCTGCACACGTGCAAATCTACCACTAGTACTAAAGAGCAGAAACCTGAACCGAAGGGGCTACCACAAACTGAGAAGATAAGAAGGCACCCTGATCAAGTACCAGGACAGCTCAGGCGACGCATGAGCAGGCCGGAGGTGACACAAAACACGAGAAAGCGTACGAAACGTCATACTGTCGCCAAGACGAAGCTCGCAGTTGGGACACCGTCAACAAAGCCACCTGAACACCACAGAGATAGTGATACCCGCGTCAAAATACCAGATGCGAAGAGCCGAGGAGAAGGCCGAACCAGTCACGTACAGAACCGATTCGACCTGCCGAAAGAGGCGGAGCCGTGGGAAAATGCCCCGGGTTCGAACACCTATCAAGCAGCGTCTGAAATAAGGCTGGGCCGGCCACCAAGGAACCATAAGGACTGCTCTCGTGGGAATGGGCTGCAACCGAGCCAGAACCTGAAGCAACAGTTGGACCGGGAGAAGAGGAACAGGTACCCCCACCTCGACCAGTCCTGCTGGAAATCATCCACTATGAATGCCTCGCAGGTGGGAAAGGGCGCCACATAAAATAGGCGACGCCTAGACCACGCTGACTCGAAGACGTCCACGGCTAGGAGTCCATACGTCCGACAGAGCCAACAAAACGAGTCGGCGATGACTGGCCAATCCGCGAAGAGAGGAATGAACTGGGACAGCTGTCCGCCAGGACGCAGGACACACCTCGGACATGAACCTCACGGTTAGCCAAACCCCTGTGGTTCCGGCAGAACTGCCAGAGAACGGTCCGAACAGAGCTGAATGGTAGAGCACCCAGTGACCCAAGCCCTCCGAAGCGTAAACCAGACAGCCACGAACTCCTGAGCCATGCTGTGAGCCCGACGGACGTACAGACTCCACCAACCTTGGCCGACCTGGCGAGCACTGGTCACAAATCCCCAGCCGAGAGATGACCCGTCCGTGAACACATCGAGCGAAGGCTCAGGGAGGTGCCAAGGCACGGAACCCTGAAAACCCCAAAGAGGAAGCTGGTGACGCAGCACCAACACAAGATCCCCGGAGGAACGAACCCAACGAATGCAAGCAGCGGAAGGGAAGTCTCCGAAGGAACCAAACAGACGCCGAAGCCAAACCCGACTCAGCGGGCAGACCAGCACGTCGAAGTTCAGACTCCCGCACAACTGCTCAAGCAACTGCTGAGTAACCCGGGACCCCCTCATGTACAGCCGAAGGCAGGACCACAGCCGCAGTAACACTTCTGGAGGGAAAGACAATGAGTGGCCCAATAGCCCTAAACAAGGCCCAGGTCCGAACCCGGGATGGAAACAGATGGAATGGCCTCCAGATCACCAGGAAACCAAACCCGGCGATCTGGAAAGAACCACACCCCTGGCGAGCAGACAAGCGGACTGACTGGGAGCTCACACCAGCCAGTCGTCAAGGTAGGCCAGACACCGAATCTCAGACTCAGACAGAGCACTAAGATCCGGTAAAGATGCAAAAAAAAAACAAAAAAAAAAAATACCAAGTGCCCATTACAAAATAGGGAAGGCAACAAAAGCAGCAAGCCTGGAGCCCCACCACCAACTGAGCCATTCCCAGAAAACTGGAGAGGAACGTGCCAAGAAGTGACTTGGAGGTCCAGGGCCACCATCCAGGCACCCGGCCCCAACAGAAGCCGGACAGGAGACAACAGTCCACCGAGGAGGGCATAGAAACCAGGGCGCAGACTGAAGAAGTCCAGAAGAACTGCAGTTACGAAAGGCCCATGACTGCAAGGAGTAGACGGGAACCCCAGAAGGATGGGGCGGATCGACCACGTCCAACGCACCCACTAAGAAGACATGACGAAGCACAGGGGAAGAAACCCACCAGCTCTGAATCCCCCAAAGGGAGAGAATCCGTCTACCGACGCCACCAAAGGCCGAAAGACAACCAAAAGCGCCCACCAACAGCGGGACCATGCGAGAGTCAACAGAGCAAGCTGCTCCCCCTGCGCCCCATCAACAGAGAAGGGAACAGAACCCCTTCTGAAAGAAAAAGTACACACACATATACACATTATGTATATATACATATACACAAACACACAAGAAATGGTACACACACGTGCGTATACACATGTGCACACACACACACACACACACACACAGCGTACATAAGTACATGCGTACACACACACATACCTCACACATAATATCTAGAGATATTAGAAAGAACTTTTTTAGTGTCAGAGTGGTTGACAAATGGAAAGCATTAGGAAGAGATGTGGTGGAGGCTGACTCCATGCACAGTTCAAGTGTAGATATGATAGAGCCCAATAGGCTCAGGAAACTGTACACCTGTTGATTGACGGTTGAGAGGCGGGACCAAAGAGCCAGAGCTCAACCCACGAAAACAACTAGGTGAATACATACATTGCAAAAGAAAAGTACCAGTCGCCGACCAGTGGGCAGAGAGCACCATGCCGGCCAGGCAGAGAGCACCACGCCGGCCAGGCAGAGAGCACCACGCCGGCCAGGCAAAGAAGGCACAAAACTGCATCAAAAGGCCCACCTCGACAGCAAAACCTCAAAATCCCAGCACGACCACAACATGTGCCAAGACCCAAAAAGATCAGTCTGCAATCCAGGAAGACCCCGGAACCCCAGTAGGCAGAACCGGGTCACACGAGGAAACAAAGCCCCCTGAACCCACAAAGGGGACCCCAAGAGGAGAAAACCTCCGGAACGAAACCAAAGAACCCAAAGGAACCCAGAATCGAACCAGGGGGAGCCTAAACCACCACATTTGCCGGCGGAGAACACCACAGAGGCAAAGCACAGCCCCCAGACAGAACCCCCTGGGAAAACGGTCATAACAGACCAAAAACCGAGGGACAAGGTGTGGGAGCAAGCATACCAGCCAGGGGACACTGAGTCCAAACCCATAGGTCCAAACCCAAAACAGACAAAATGGAAAACCCGGTGTAAAATCAACACCCAAACGTTCCCAGAGGAACAGGCAACAGGCAGAAAACACCAGAAAAGCAAAGAAACGACAACAGGAGAATAATAAACCCTGAAAAAAGGTGAAAACTCACTCCAGAAGCTCGCTCGCACACCAAGTCACATGTAAACAAACCGCAACGCCGCCCTGGTGGCCACTCCAGGAAACCGGCAGACGAAAATGGCCGCCAGCAGGGGCTGTGGCTGACGCTAAAGATACAAAAACACGCCAGCAAAAGTGGGAAGCATGCAGACTGGATGGGCGAAAAACGCCACCCAACAGCAGAAAACCCAGGCAGGGGCAAACCGCCCCAGAACTACTAGCAGGCATCCCCACAGCCCCGGGAACCAACAACAGAGGCCCCGGGGCAGAGCCGTCCTCCAAGTCCTCCGCCCTTAAAGAAAAGCTAGAGTCCATGGGAAAGGCAGCAAGAAAGGGCCGCTGGTAAGCCCCAGAAGCCTTGGCAGAAGGAACCGGCTCGAAAAACCTCTGTCCCCCAACCCGAACAGGGCAGCCCCCGAAAATCACTCGAGTCTTGGCCCCAACTAAACCCCGCCCCGACCCCGAAACCTGCAGACGGTCAGGAGCTGGGAACAGGGAGGGACAGGGGCTAACAGCACCTAACCAAAACGGGGCAGCTCCGGGCATCCAGGTGGAAAACCAACCTAGCGCGTTGCAGCAACCTAAACCTAGCTTGCAACACGGATGTTGTCTGTACAGTACTCTGAACAGTAAGGACATCAGAAGAGTACTGGAGAACAAGCAAAGAACACCACTCGCAAGACTCCGGGTCGAGGTGTCAGTGACCCAACAGGCAGCATGATGGAGGAAAAGTGGCGCCTATCACCCTGAGACAAGGGCACACCAACCAACTAACCCGCACAAGACGGGATGGAACCCGGAAGACACATCTAATGGTCCACCGATTCCCGACAAGGTTTTCCAGGGCCTGTAGGCTGACTGCTACAGGAAGCCCGGGCAAGGTGTTGCTAACCGGTTAACACCCAAGCTAACAAGGGGTAGATGCAACACTGAAAACCCCTGCAACGTGTACAATTACGGGGGCCTACCTTGAGGTTACTTTGAGGTGATTCCAGGGCTCAGCGACCCCGCGGCCTGGTCGTCGACCAGGCCTCCTCGTTGCTGGACTGATCAACCAGGCTGTTGGTCACGGATGCTCGCAGCCTGACGTATGAGTCACAGCCTGGTTGATCAGGTATCCTTTGGAGATGTTTGTCAAGTTCTCTCTTGAACACTGTGAGGGGTCGGCCAGTTATGCCCCGTATGTGTAGCGGAAGCGTGTTGAACAGTCTTGGGCCTCTGATGTTGAAAGAGTTCTCTCTCAGAGTACCTGTTGTATCTTTGCTCTTCAATGGGGGTATTCTGCACATCTTGCCATGCCTTCTGGTCTCATGTGCTGTTATTTCTGTGTGCAGGTTTGAGACCAGCCCCTCTACTATTTTCTGTGTACTGTAAATTATTATGTATCTCTCCCGCCTACGCTAAAGAGAATACAGGTTTAGGCTCTTTAGTCAGTCCCAATAGTTTAAATGTTTTACTGAGTGGATTCTAGCAGTAAAGGATATCTGCACACTCTCCAGGTCAGCAATTTCTCCAGCTTTGAAAGGGGCTGTCATTGTGCAGCAGTATTCCACTCTAGAGAGCACTAGCGTCTCGAAAAGTATCATCATCGGTATAGCATCTCTAGTGTGAAAGGTTCTTGTTATCCAACCTGTCATTTTTCTTGCAGTTGTGACGGTTACTTTATTGTGTTCTTTAAATGTAAGGTCTTCCGACATCAGTACACCCAAATCCTTTACATTGCCTTTCCGTTCAATGTTATGATTTGACTGAGTTTTGTACGTGGTTTCCGTTTTTATATTTTCATTTTTTCCGTAGCGCATGAGCTGAAACTTATCTTATCTGAAACGTTAAACACCATGTTATTTTCTGTAGCCCATAGAAAGACCTGATTTACATCTGATTGGAGGTTTGCCATGTCCTCTATGTTGTCTACTCTCATAAAAATCCTAGTGTCATCTGCAAAGGATGATACAGTACTATAGGTTGTGTCCTTGTCTATGTCCGATATGAGAATGAGAAAAAGTACTGGAGCAAGCACAGTACCCTGGGGGACTGAGCTCTTTACGGTTGATGGTTCAGATTTTATTTTGTTGACTATTACACATTGGGTTCTATTAGTCAGGAAATTGTAGATCCATCTGCCTATTTTTCCGGTAATTCCTTTTGAACGCATTTTATGTGCAATAACACCATGGTCACATTTGTCAAAGGCTTTTGCGAAATCTGTGTAAATTACATCATCATTTTGTTTGTCTTCCATGGCATCTAGTGCCATGTCATAGTGGTCCAGCAACTGCGATAGGCAAGAGCGCCCTGTTCTGAAACCATGTTGTTCGGGGTTATGGAGATGCTGTGATTCCATGTATTTTGTGATCTTACTTCTTAGCACTCTCTCAAAGATTTTTATGATGTGCGATGTTAATGCTATCAGTCTGTAATTTTTTGCCTCTGCCTTATTTCCTCCTTTTGTGGAATGGTGCTATCTCTGCTGTTTTTAATATGTCAGGGATAATGCCAGTATCTAGATTTTGTCTCCAAAGAATGTGAAGAGTCTGCGATAGTGTTTTTTTTATAGTTCTTGATGAATATAGAGTGCCGAGAGTCAGGGCCTGATGCAGAGTGCATAGGCATACTGTCTATGGCTTCTTCAAAATCCAGTAGGGCCTAGCAGAGGGCCACCAAACACTACCAGTGGAACTATAGCCACACTAGGAAGACCCCCACCAGGCAAATAAAATTAAACAAAAGAAAAATCCCGCATAAGTACACCGTCCCAAGAGGCAACAGGAACCGGTCACCGCGTAGATGGCAGGTCGCGCAACACCTTGACACCCTAACCAGCACAACACCACTCCCTACCTAAGGCCAAACAAGGGTTCCAAGCCCAAGCTGACCCCAAGGGCGAGGCAAATGCCGAGTAGCAAGAACCTCTATGGGAATGGTTCCTGAACGCCCCAGGGAAGATAACCCTGTCACGCAGGGGCAGTACTCACAGGGCGCTTAGGGAAGGAAGCCCCTAAGTGCATGCAGCCCCGAACGCCACAAAGGCAAACACCGCCTAGGAAACTGAGGCCAGAGAAGCGTCTGTCCCGGATGACATTAGCTTACGAACTGAAGTGTTTGGCAGCCGGCATGGTGAGGTCCAGGGCCCCCCTTCCCCTCTTGGGAAGGGGAGGGTTGTGCTGATGAGTGGTGCGGCAGTAAAGTGTGATGTTTGCTTGTTTCCTTGGGATTGTAGGGAGTTTCTACCGCTCTGTTCGGTTTTTGTTTTAGTTTCTTACCGACCTGAAACTTCAAGAGCAAGAGGTTTTAAGATATAGATATTCCAGGATTGGTCTGACATAAGTGGTATACAGGATCCTAAAAGATTCCTTACACAAGTTTCTAAAGACAGTTCTTATGTTGGCTAACCTAGCATGTGGTAGTGGTGTTCCAACCGTCTACAGTGGTAGACGGTTAGAACAAGTGGTGGAGGCCAAAACCATCTGGAGGCCACTTTGTAGCTTCAAAGTGTTATATGACAGAGTGCTGCGAAGACGGGACAAAACAAGCGTAGCACTCCTCCCAACCTGTCCTTCTACAAAGAACGTCACTTTTCGCTTGTATGTGTTACATAAGGCCAAAAATTGTCATACTAAAAAATGGAAACGGATCACGAAAGTGACATATTGTCCCGTTTTCTGTTTTGGGTCCTTTAGTAGGTTAAGAGAAGACACTTTAAATTGACCATTTTCTTGACGTTGGGAAACTAAGGAGGATGGGCCTCCTCCTGTAACTGCATTTAGGTACAGTAATTACACCTGTGGCAGAACCAAGCAAATTCACATCCTCATGCAGCCACTCAGAGAGACCCTACATGTGAATCCAATCGTGCAAGACCTCTGCTGTGTACACACCCTTGTAGTCATCTGCAATAAGAGGCCCAGAGAGCACAAGCAACTGCATGTGGAGTTGCCACTTGCCCATGTCCTTGGGAAGCGCTGGAACAAGCAGGCAGACCTCGAGTGGAGAATAAGGGTTGTCAGCCAGCCAGGATGAGCCTTGTACTTCATACAGCAGCCAATAAGCCAAGACAGATCCATATTTTATGAGGCCAGGTCCATCAAAAAAAAAAAAAGATCTAAATATTAAAGGAAGTACCAAAACAGGGTTGTGTGAGCCACTGAAGGCAAAACATGGGGAGATAGAAACCTCTGGAAACATGATGAGGCATTGCACAGGACCTAGACCTGAACCCTAGAGGAACCACTGAACAATCATACTCATACATAAAAAGGGGGCACAAGAGAAATTCTACTCCCTGAAGCAAGAGACCCTCCTCAGAGAGAACCATGTTCCAAAAAGAGTTGAAGGGCACCCAAGGACCCTCCTCAGATTCCCTTCCAGCCCCTAAAGCTTCCCATGAAGACTCTGGGACAGAGTCATGATCTTCGCCCAAAACCTGTGACAGAAAGGCATCTTTCCAAGGAGAAGGTTCAGAGTGGGGAGGTAGGTGGTTGTGAATGCGAAAACCCCAAAATTGTTATGGCACCTTAAGTCTCGAATGTCTTCTATGCCGAAATGTATGGGGCCACCCAAGTAGAAAACCCATTTACACCCTGAGCTAAACTTTGACCTGACTCCGAAACTCTGACACTTCAGAGCCAGAACTAGGGTGAAGAAAACCCTGCTTCAGGGTGAACCTCATAACCCAGAGAAAGATAGAAGAGGCATGGACTTAGTCTCGGGAAGGTCGCCAACTTTTCTAATTCTAGGTCCCTAAAATCAATTCCTGGTCTCTATGGACCAACTCTGAGGCATCCAAATGATCACAAGGCCACGAATGCCTAACACAAACAAAACTTGCTTGTAAAGGGAAAGCAGCCCGATTAGCTTACAAACTCGAAGCAGAATCAATAAGTGCAGAGCTCCAGTGAGAACAAACCTTGCAGAACTCAAGGTTGTAGGTGTCACCATCCCAACAGGCAGCAGCATGGCAGGCAAAGGGAATGATCATTGTCTAGTAGCAAGGACAATGCTCACTCTTTGAGCTCACACAGAATGAATGCAGACTCGATAGGACACTTCATAATGAACCACACCAGAGAAAAATGGGAAAAATTGCCACAGCCTGAAGACAATTAACTAAACAGGACACCTGCTGTGTTAATTGCTGGGGCTGGGGCCCCTGGGAGGGGCCTGGGCCACCTTGTGGCACCTATCAGTACTAACAAGTTCAGGTTAGTTTTGAGTGAATATTATTTCATTCCAAATTGTTTATAGAGTTGTTTGGCAGTTTCAATACTAAATTATCTGTAAAGCTTCACTGTGCTTTTTACCAGTTGGCTGGCAGATTGTTAGTTATTTCTTGCACCTCTATGAAAAGGCCAGGTTCTGGCTCTGGTCCCCAGTAGGCCAAACAGAACTCCAGCGACTGATGTGACCCATTAGAATGGAGTAATCTCAGCAAGATCGCTTCAGAGAGCCACCGAGGGACTCCATCAGAAAATGACAAATTTGAGATGCAATAAAGGTTCCTTTGAAACAAAGGAAGTATAAAATGAATCATTTCATTCAAGAGAGATTCCACTGTACAATAATTTGTTCAAATGTTTGCATGCTTTGCTCCCTAATTAATCCCAGCAGGCACATTAAATTAATGAAGTGACTGAATCAACATTAACGAAGTTCAGCCAACTTTTCTTGTTGGTTGAACTGATGATGATGTGTGCCTGATGGATACTTTTTAATAATATTTATCACCCACCTGCAAAAGGTGTGGAGACAATCTCGCAGTACCACACCTTCACTTATTTTGATGTCCATAAAGCAGACACGACACTCAAATGGATCTGGGTTGGGTACACAGCCTTGGCGTTCAAGTGCAGACATCACTGCACCTAACCCAGGCATCTAAAATAAAACAAAACTATAGTACTGTATTATTAAAGTGTTTTGCTTTATAATTTTGTGATTATGAATATAGTAAATACTTGAAAAGCATCATTTATTAGGATTTTCACTCTTTTTGAAGAATGCTAACTCCAATCTCTTGAGAGAGAGAGATTGGAGCATTTGGTGAAGAAACACTAAATCATCTAATCTTTTCATTTTATTGTTCAATGTTTTGTCAGCATTATGACATCTTCAGGAATACACACTATGCACTAAAGACACAGGTATACTAAGTTTACATGCAGAAACATAGACATTTATAAGTTTGAGTTCATGTTGCCATATAATTCACCTAACCTCCTTAACCACTGAACTGCGCAACGCACCTGCAGGTGCTTGACGGGGGGTGCGCGACGTGCCTCCGGGATCTTATAGGTACAGTATAGCGTATGATTCAATACTCCACCGGCTACATGGGGTTCACATCAGCTTCCTCAGGGCTCTTGTAAACAGTTGCCATTTAAAAAAAAATCGTGGGCAACATTCCCGGGTGTGAGAGCCTCAGTACTGAGTGAGCAACCAAGGCTGGCGCGCGGAGCTTGAGCTCACCGCACTACTCTTCAGCTTGTGACCACAGCATTGCCTAATAATGTCAAAATATATATGTAACTGGTATTATTTAGCCATGATAGTATTACAGAAGAGCCTGAGTGTGATAATGACTGTGTACAATGTTCAAATATCAGTGAATCAATGCTCCTCACGATATTCATAGCGCTAGCCACAGTACCACAGCAATATTTCGTCCATCTAGGAATCTTCAAACGACTTCTTATGTTCCTTTACAAAATAAACTTGTGGTCAATTATTCATTTACAGGATTTAATGACCAGGATTGTGATAATAGCAAGATTGTGGTGATAATTAGCACTGTGCATAGTATTGTGGGAGGAGGAATTTTGGTGAGGGAGGGAGGGAATCGAGGTAGCATCAATGTGTGTGGCAGCCACTCTTGTTTTGCTCACCGTACTAGCTTAGTGGTTCTTAATAGTGAACACATATGTACATGGGTATATACAATGTGTGTATATAGTGTAATAACAGCACCAGGAGTATGTTGGGAGGAGCCAATTTGGTGAGGGAGGTGGCGTCGTACTCGTAACGTCGTCTGTTGGCTGCTGTATGATTTGTCATGCAGTGAATGGTGGCCACTGTGCTGTTTATACACAATATCAGCTTAGTTGCATAGTTATGGTGAATAAAACATGTAGATACTTATACATGACGTGTGTAAATGGTGTAATAAAAACAACAACAGTATGGTGGGAGGAGGAATGTTGGCGAGTAAGGTGTTGGAGGAGTGAGGGAGGGCTGGCTGGGTTTGGCAGCTCACACTCGCGGAGTTCTGAGTGTGTTGATGGTGAATGTATATAGTGTGTGATAGTGTAGTGTGTAAATATGTTGTAAATATACATAAATGAACATGAAACATTGGATATATGAGTAATATATATGGACACACTTGTGACACATATAACACAGTGTCTTGGGACAGTACGGATGTTCTACTGCCATAATACTGTGTACGTGTTCATTATACATAGGATTGGCAAGAAAAAACAAAACAAATGTATTTGGAAATGTACGCAAAAGATGAACAAAAAAATATTTGTGGCAACTCGCGCATGTTGAAGCTAGCGCGAGACTGCCTCTGGGAGTCTACGTCATAGGCGACCACCAAATCGCGACATCACACGCCACACGGCCAAAGTAAAATTTTTTTTTTTAAATACCTGTGATCAGGGAAGGGTATTTAACAATTATAAAAACAAAAAAAATTTTGCCAAGAATTTATTTCCTGCACATAAAGGGGGTGCCATATTTGGAGCCCGAATGGCACAGTGGTTAATCGTAGGGAGAGCCGAAGAATGGGGTGAGGCGAGTGCTGCCTAACTCCATCTATTAGTTGTATCTCGGGTCTGCTATTTTCTCTCTGGATCATTGATGAGACATTAAACAACTGTATGCTCGAAGTCGAATTCACCTGAATGTTGATTACTGGTGTAAAATTCCCAAAAGAACACTGCCTCAAGTAAACGAAACCTTTTACAATTCTTGGTGTATGTGATTATTGTGGTGTACTTCACTATGTCCTGGTGATTCATAATGGTGTTGTGGTGTTGAGAGTCATGTTGCTTAATACCTTCTCCTTGCAAATAAAATGTAAAACGTTTATGCAGAGTATTTGTGATATGTCCAGTATAGCATACATTTCATAGCACACAGTCTCCAGAATTATTGCACTTGTATTGATAAAATACAAAAAGCCATGCCAAGAACCAAGAAAGAAAAAGGGATTGTCTGTCAGCTGGGCCACGACGACCTGCACTAGCCTGGCAAAGACGTGGGGCGCCAGGTTCAAGCCAAATCGAACAACCCTGAAGCAGTAGGCTTAACACCCCACAACAAAACCTAACCAGTCCCTGAACCCCGGATTTATCTCAATAGGCATTCTTGAGGTTCAGGGACACCATCCACGTTCCAGCCTGTAATAGCAGGTGAACCTGGGCATGGTGGTCATACAGAAGGACAGACAGGGAATGAAGATGTTCAGACCCAAGAGATGAAGGGTGTCTGTAGGTCCGTTGAGTCCAACTCTAGGACTAGGAACAACAGGGACACCCACCAAAGACAGAAGATCACCTCAACCATGCTTGAGGCCAGCCAACCAACCCACAATGACCCGATGTACTGTTGAGGAGGATGCCTGGCCGAACAGGCCTGACCACAAATATGGGGGACAACTGACTAGCTACATTAATTAACCCGTAAACTGTGCATGGCGTATATATATGGCCAGAGTAACATGTCCCACTGTGCGCATGGCGTATATATATGACATAGGGTGCCTGGCACGATTCAAATGGCCCGCGGCTATGCGGGATTCACATCAGTTTCCTCAAGGCTCTTGTAAACAGACGCCACGTTTAAACAAATTTGTGGGCAACATTCTCCGGTGTGAGAGAGACAGTACTGTGTGAGCAACCAAGGCTGGTGCACGCAGCATGAGCTAACAGCACTGCTGTTCAGCTTGTGATCACAGTATCGCCTAAAAATGTCAAAATAAATAAGTAACTGCTATTACTGTATTTAGTGATGACAGTATTACAGAAGACTCCTGACTGTGATAAAAATTACCAGAATTATGATAATAGCAGGATTGTTGTGATAATTAGCGCTGTGTGAGAGGAGTAATGCTGAGGGAGGGAGATAGTGTTGTTTACTGACTGTGTGGCCACCTGTTATTGTCTGCATTCACCATATCAACTCAGTGGTTCTCTATAGTAAACACAAATGTAGATACTTATATATAATGTGTGTATTTAGTGAATTAACAGCAAAAGGATTATGTTGGGAGGAGCTGTTTGGGTGACAGAGGTAGCATTGTCTGCATGACTTATCTTGCTGTGTAGAGGATAGCTACTATGCTTTTTGGGAACCCTACAAGCTTAGGTGTACAGTTATGGTGAATACAACATGTAGATACTTATACTGTATATATAATATGTGTATATAGTGTAATAACACCACAAACAGTATTGTTGGAGGAGAAATTTTAGTGCATCTGGCCTTGAATTGGTGAGGGAGGCAGCCGCCAGCTGAGTGTGTGTGTGTGTAGCTACATCTCTTAGTGCCTGAACTAACTATATCAGTTTAGTTGTACAGTTGTGGTGAATAAAACATGTAGATACCTATATATAATGTCTGTATATAGTGAATAAAAGCAAAAACAGTATGGTGGGAGGAGGAATGTTGGCATGTGAGTTGTTGTTGAGGGAGGGAGTGGCAGCGAGTGGCTGGCTGTTGTGTGGTGGCTTCTCCTCGTTGCTTTTTGACTCATAATACCAACTTAGTGGTTAATTGTGGTGAATAAAACATGCAGATACTTATATATAACCTATGTATATAGTGTAATAACAGCAAAACTATTTGTTTATTGTTTTATGAACATAACAATTCAATCACTAATATGCACACCATATTTTTGAGTATAGCGATGATTCACCCCCTTTTATTATACAATGGGGCCTCGACTTACGATAATAATCCGTTCCCAGAGACAGATCGTAAGTCGAAATATCGTAAGTAGAAGCGATTTTTCCCATAAGAAATAAAGGGATTTGAATTAATCCGTTCCCTACCCTCCAAAATATTAACATACAAATACGTTTTATACTGAATACAATGTTTTTTCTAACTACAATACAGTACCTAAGTTTATCTTACCTTTATGGAGGGCTCTTGATGGCATATGGAAGATGGTGATGAGGGGGAAGGAGGAGAGTTGTTACTGTTTGGAAGGGGAGTCCCCTTCCATTATCACATCAGGCAGTGATGTTTTCTCTGGGATACTCTCTCTCTCCTACGTTTTGCCTGAATACCACTAGGACCTGGTTGTGTTTCAGTGCTTGTTTGTCTCACTACAAATTTGTCAAGAGACATTTGTTTTCCCTTCGTTTTAAAATTTGTCTGTAATGATGCATCACTTTAGCATTCATAATGTTCTTTTTCTTAGCCAGTATGGTGGATATCGTTGACTGAGATTTGTTGTACTGCCTAGCCAGTCCAACAACCTGTACACCATCTTCATATTTACGAATGATCTCTTGTTTCTGCTCTATGGTCATCCTTACATGGGATCTCATATGTTGAGCCTTATCACTGACTTTCCTGGGACTCATGGCGTGATATATAATAATTACTTTATGTTCAAAGTGCAAAAAATCACCACAAAACCGAAATTTCTTTAGGCGCGATCGTCACTAAGCGGGCAGCTGTAGTAAACTGAGGCAGGTCGGCCGCGTGACCGGGAACCACGCGCTCGGTCGACCCAAACATGTACCAACAAATATCGTAAGTCGACGACACTATCGGATGTCGAGTCGCATTTTTCGATGAAATTTACATCGTAACTCGAAATTATCGTAAGTAGGGGCAATCGTAAGTCGAGGTGCCATTGTATATATCTATCATACTACACACTACTGAATAATATTACTGCCAAAAAACTAAGAAAAAATCAATCAGAGACATTGAAATAATTAGGTAATAATATCTTTGTGGTACCTCCCACCTGACAGCTCGGGTGACGCTGACCGCCTCTGACGACTGCTCTGTCAACGCCCACATTTTTCCAGACTTCCTCGGCCTATTGCAGCCAAAATATGTCACCTATGATTTATTTTTTATTTTTCCCGTGCTCAGAAAACACAAATTAACATATTTAGAAGACAAAATTTTTTTTAGAATTTTTTTTTCTTGGGCACGGGTATAAATCTCCTCTAGACCACTTAGCAGCTTAACCACTGTGCTGCTCGTCTTCCAAATACGGCACCCCCCTCCCTGTGCGCAGGAAATAAGTCCACAGGGAAAAAATTATTTTTGTTTTTGAAAAGTTAAATACCCTTCCCTGATCAAAGATATGTAAAAAAAAACAGCGTTGAATGTAATGAAACGCCATTTTCTGGGTGAGACCCAGAGGCTCCCCGGAGCTTACTAGGCTAATATGCTAATGTCAGACTTTGGCATTAGTCATGTGTATGGAGTTCTGTGGGCCAACCGGGGACCATGAGCCAGAACCTGGCCCCCTCAGAGAGGCATGGGAAGCAATGGCCTATAGACACCCCGTGTGGTTGGAAGCATTCTATGTCTGCCATCGACCGGGTCAGGCACCCCAGAAAGGTAAGCATCCCAAAACAAATCACTATTCTGGTGAAAATATTGCTACCAAAAGCTGAACAAGTGGATAGAACTCCCCCTAAAAGAAATGAGCAAACGAGCATGACGTCACACGTCGCCGCACCGCTGCCTGTGCAGCTCCCCCCTCCCCGGGAGGGGGAAGGGGAAGCCCCAGACCCCACACACCGGCTATCCACCCTTTAGTTCTTAGGCTGGATGTCAAAACACGCAAAAAAAAATGCTGACCGGAGGGAGGGAGGGATGCCGGGAAGCCTCTGGGCCTCACCTAGAAAATGGCATTTCATTACATTCAACACTGGTTTTCTGGGGGGAGCTCCTTCGGTTTTCCGGAGCTAACTACCCCACAGAGGAAAACATAGGGACTTACCCGGGAGGTGGTCGCTGCTCACTCCTCAACTCAAAGTCGAGACAACTGGCTGCAGCCGCCGACTCAAAGTGACACAGGCCCGACGAGGCTCAGGGACGTTCACTAGGTAACGAGCAGCCAGGACCCTGTTCGACCGCCAAAAGCCCCGTGCTTGAATGTCACCCCAGGACATGTTGCCAAAGACGGCAGCAAGATATGTTGCCAAAGATGGCAGCAAATGCACGGGGATAGACCGCAGACTGGCTAGCCTTAATAACTCTGCGGACGACCTGGAAGACCCGCACCCGCGAACAGGGAAGAAGAGAAACAGGATCAACCCAAAGGGTGTCCCCGGACACAAAAGCCGTGGCGCGCAATTAACGGCAAAGAGCCGCAACCGGAAACAAAACATGATGCACCCCCGGCCTGACCAACCAAGCATCAACAACCCAGGGACAACTCCGGAAAGCAGCAGTCTCATTCTTCGCCAGAAAAGAAGGAGACGGCTGCAAACGAACAAAACCATCACGAAGACCGAAGGAGCTGAAACCCCTACAATAGAGGAGAGCATTAAGTTCCCCAACCCAACCCCCAGAGGCCAATGCCAACAGAAAAAAAAGAGCCTTAGAGAAACAATCCTGAACCAAAGGGGCCACAACAAACCGAGGAGAAGAAAGAAAAGAAAGCACTCTGTCCAAAGACCAGGACGGCTCAGGCGACGCATGAGCAGGCCGGAGGTGAAACAATGCACGAGACAGCTTGCGAAACAGCGCAGAAGTAACATCAATACCAAAAACAAGCTAAAGCGGCTCCACCAGCGCAGCACGATAAGAGGCGACAGTGTTAGGCATAAGGTGATAGTCCTGGAACAACCAAGACAGAAAGGACAACACTACCCAAACAGAAAGCGAAACACAACGACGAAGACATAAAAAATAACTGGAAGGACTGCCAGGAGACCTCATACTGCCACCGAGACGAAACCCACAGGTGGGAAACCAACAAAGAAGCCATATGACCACCATAGAGATGATGATAAACCCGAGTCAAAAATACTATACACAAAGACTCTAGAAGATCGAACCAGCCACGTGACGCACCAGGCCGATCTTTTGGAAGAGGCGAAGCTGCGGGAAAACCTCCAGGTTCGGACACCGGGCAAGTAGTGCCTGAAACCACGGCTAAACCGGCCACCATGGGGCCAAGAGGACTTCTCTCCCCCGGGTAGGTCTCCAAGCGAGTCAGGACCTGGAGCAACAGCTGAACTGGGGGAAAAAGGTACAGGAACCCCCCACCTCGACAAGTCCTGCCGAAAGGCATCGACCCCGACAGCCTCGCAATCGGGGAAGGGTGCCACATACTGGGGAAGGTGCCTGACCACGCTGATGCGAAGAGGTCCACCTCAGGGTGCCCGAATGTCTAGCAGGAGGAGTCAGCGTCGACTGTCCATTCCGTGGAGAGGGGAATGAAACGAGACAGGCTGTCGGCCAAGACGGTGGACACTCCCCGCACATGAACAGCCAAGAAAGCCAAACTCTGAGAACTCGTCAGACGAATTACCCGAAGAGACCAGCGCCAAAGAGCCAAGGACCACATCGAACCCCCTCGGTTCAGGCAATAAACCACCGGTAAGCAGTCCGAATGGAGCCGGATCATCGATCCGCGGGCGGCCCGAACCCTCCGAAGCGCAAACCACACTGCCGCGAACTCCTGCACCGCGCTGTAGGCCCGACGGAAGGATGTACCCCACTACCCCAGGCCGACCTGGTGAGCACTGGTCACAAAGCCCCAGCCAAGAGACTACGCGTCTGTGAACACATCGAGCAAGGGCTCGGGCAGGCGCCAAGGTACTGAACCCCGAAAAACCCAAAGAGGAAGCCGGCAATGCAGCAGCCGACGCAAGGCCCTCGGGGGTCAAACCCAGCGATTATTGGAGAGGCGGAAGGGACATACGCGAAGGAACAAGAACAGCCGACGAAGCCAAACCCAACCCGGCGTGTAGACCAACATCGCGAAGTTCAGGCTCCCGCACAAACCCTGGAGGAACCGCCGAGTGACCCGGGAGCCCCTTAGAAACAGGCGCAAGTGGGACCGCAGCCGGAGGAGAGACTCTGGAGGAAGAGACAAGGAAGTGGTCCGAGAGTCCCACACAAGACCCAGCCACGACCGAACCTGGGAGGGCACAAGATGGGACTTCCTCCAGTTCACCAAGAACCCGAACCCGGCGAGCTGGGAAAGAACCAAATCCCTGGCTAGCAGACAACTGGACCGACTGGGAGCCGAAGCCAGCCAGTCATTGAGGTAGGCCAACACCCGAACATCTAGAAGATGCAGACGGGCCACGATGACCCGCGTAAGGCGTGTGAACGTGCAAGGCGCCAGATTCAACCCGAACGGGAGACAACGAAGACGATAACCTCAACGCCTCACAACAAAACTTAGCCAGTCCCTGAACCCCAGATGAATCGGGACATGCCAATAAGCGTCCCGGAGGTCCAGGTGACACCATCCAAGAACCTAGCCCCAACAGGAGCTGAACCTGAGACAGCGTAGTCATCCGAAAGGAGGGGCAATGAACCCAGGGATTCAGATGGGACACATCCAGAATGAACCTCAGCTCCGCTCAGTCCTGTTTCGGCACTGGAAACAGACGGAAAACCCATCTGAGGGACGACATCGTTTCGACGACGCCCAAGCGAACCCACTCCAAGACGACTCGGTGGAGCATAGGAGAAGAGGCCTGCCCCGCCAGCCCCGAACCCACCAAAGGAGGAGGGGTTATCTTGAGATGATTTCTGGGCTTAGTGTCCCCGCGGCCTGGTCCTCAGCTAGGCCTCCACCCCCCAGGAAACAACCCGTAGCAGCTGTCTAACTCCCAGGTACCTATTTGCTGCTAGGTAACAGGGGCATCAGGGTGAAAGAAACATTTTGCACATTTGTCTCCGCCTTCACTGGGGATCGAACTCGGAACCTCAAGATTATGAATCCAAAGCGCTGTCAACCCAGCTGTCAGGGGCCGCCCAACTCCACCGCAGGCCGAAGGAAACAGCCCGAAACGCCCACAAATTGTGAGACCAGGTGTGAGCGAACAGCGAAAGCCTCACCCCCATCGCCCCGTCAATGGGGCGAACCACGAAAGGACCGGTGCCAAGTACCGAGCAGTAAACGGCACAATGGAGATAGATCCTGAGGTGACTTGTGGAAGGAGGCCCCCAAGCCCCAAGGGCAGTACTTACAGGGCACCTAGGGAAGGGAACCTTAGGCACATGCAGCCCGAGTACCGTGGAATACGTCTCCCAGCCCACACCACAAGGCACAGAATTGAAACAAAAACCGGAGCCAGAGGCACGACTGCACCAGACTTCCATCAGCCTAAGAACTGAAGGTTGGATCGCCGGCGGGTGGGTCTGGGGCTCCCCCTTTTCCCTCCTGGGGAGGGGGGGGGGATTGCGCAGACAGGGGAGCGGCGACATGATGACATCATGCTAGTTTGCTAATTATCGTTTAGGGAGTTTTGTCCACTTGTTCGGCCTTTGGTTGCAATAGTTTTACCAGAATAGGGGTTTGTTTTGGGGCGCCTACATTTCGCCATTGCTCCTCGTGCCTCTCTAGAGGGGGCCAGGTTCTGGCTCGTGGTCCCCGGTAGGCAAGAACTCCATGCATTGACTGATGCCAGAAAGATATACATATCCATTCAGCCTGGATAGCTCCAGGGAGCTGACAGGGGCCCAGAAAATTTCCCCCACAAAATTAAGTTTTGAAATACCTGGTGCATACCTGGAGTTCTTCTACTCCCCGAGCCTGGCCTGGCTCAAAGATTAAATACTGCAGTGCTATAAGAAATCGGTGCTGTGCATGGCAGCGTTAATGAGGCATGCATGTATAATATCCAGTACATTAAAGTAAATACAGCAGTGTAAACTTAAAACAAAAAACATCTTCAATATTTTAACATTATAATATTTAAAAGAATTTGCTGAACTTACTTTGTCAGAGGTCCCAGTAGCTTGTTGATAACCTGTGCCAGGGCGTTCAGTGGCGCAAGCTTCACACCCAGGCCTTGTCCACATGTTGACTAGCGTGCACCTTGGACACACCCATCCATGGATCTTAGTGGGTGAAGGATCTTCTGCCAAATCCACTTGTTGCTCAGATAACTGATGAGTAACTGGATCTTTATCCCTAAGACATCTTTGTTGCTGGGGTGTTTCATGCTCTGGTTTTCTTGATTTCTGATGAGATTGTGTCTGAAGTGCAAGTTGCAATGGTTGACTGTGCTGTAGCTGCAGAGGCTGCTGCTGAGGCTGTTCTACCGTCTGTGGTGATTCAGAAGTGTGTTGCTGTGATGGCTGGGATATTTGAAGCTGGTACGGCTGATGATGTAGTGGCTGGGATGTCGCCTGTTCTAATAACTCGTTTGAATTATTCTGTGATGGTTGTGTTGAGCATTGTTGTGACTGAGATGGTGGAAGCTGTAGTTTTGATGAATGCTGCTGAGATTGTTTTGATTGGGGTAGCTGATGTTGCACTTGTGTCGGTGCTTCCAGGATATGAGTTGGAGGTGGGAAAGTCTTTTGCTGCTTAGGTGAATACTTCAGTGGATGTGACTGTGATTTACTGTCTCTGTTATGAGGTTCCTGGGTAGGTTTTGGCAAATCAAACTTTTGTGAACCACTATTATTATGTGGTAAACATAGAATGTGTTCTTGTGTGTTTTGAGCTGGGATTGACTCTTTGGATTCTGGAGATATTACATGCTGATTAGATGGGGACTGTTGTTGCAATGTCAACTGTTGATCCTGCTGCCTCTGTTGTTGTGGGTGTAGTTGTTTTGTTTGTTGAATTTGTTCAAGTTGTTCACCATTAGGCACAGTCTCATGATGTTCTTTCTCTTGGTTCAAGCTTAGAACAGGATCAGACACTTGTCTCTTAACTGACTGAAGTGACCGTCTATAACTTTCTTGACTGTGCCCCTGTAGACTACTTTGGCTGTGAGTATTATCATTTTCAACAGTTGTTGCATAATTAGTTTGACTAGTAGATATTGCATTAGAATTTATAATAGGATTACTATTTTGACTAGAAACACTAATGGTATTATTGGCCCTACGAGATTCATTTAAAGGAGGGGGCAATGAATAATTTTCCTCCCGTGATTGTAAAGATACTGATCTATATATTTTATTTACATTTTGATGTAAATTAATTTTACTACTTGGAGATGAATTGTATGTAAGTTGATTATTATCTTTCTCTGTTTTACTGAGAGTCACATTCTCATAATATTCCTCTTCTTCCTCTAACGTATCTTCATCACTATTATCATCGTCACCACTAATATCACTGTCATCTACATCAACACTAACTTCATATTTATCTGTATCTGGATTATAAAACCTATATTCTACATTTCCTTCTTCATCAAAGGCTTGTAAGTACCTTGGATGTTCATTCTCGTTCGCAGTTCTTACGTCTGCATATCGGTTTTCAGGTAATTTAACACCACTGCCTCTAGACGTGACAGCCTTTTCAGACGGTTTCTGTGCCTGAGCCTTTGGCTCAGAATCAGGTGCTACTAAGTAAAGGAAAATTGGACAGCCTTCTGTGGTTACCTTGTGGTGCTCCAAGGTTTGATTGTCATCATCTGCCAAGCGTCTTCCCAGGATCCATCTCTGAACCTCTGGTGGGAATCCAAAGTCATGACAGACCTGGAAATTGTAAATATTAATCAGCAAATTAAAATAAAAAATGCCAACAATGGAATAATGATGTGGAAATACAACTATATAATTAATAACGTATTTATTCATTGACTTTTATCTGCACGTGCGTCATGTGAGTCACTCATGCAAATATGGTTAATAATAAAAACAGAACCTTGGATGAGTTCCGCTCACTAGGAACAACAACCTTTTCAGCTTCCATCTTCAACAAAGAAAGGGAAAGCTCATGGATATCAGAGAAGAAACACACCAATGAGGGAAATGCCTGCTATAACCCACAAAAACATTCAAATTCTCAAACTTATATTGAAAGTTGTTTGGCAACACTGTGCCACCAAACAACATCCTATAGCAATCAAAACACTACACCTGATTCATTGGCAACTACCAGGAGGTACCACACTAGATACAAGAGTCAGGGAGGCCACATCATTACACCCACCTCTAAAGGTCAAACTAGGTTCAAATGATAAGAAAGGAGTTACTGAGGCTGCCCAGAAAGACGCATTTCATTACAATTACAGTACAACCTCGATTCAACGCACTATATGGGACCAACCCCAGTGCGTTGGAGTGTTGGATTTGTTACAAGAGGTGACCTTCAGGAGGCGTTTGTGTCAGTGTCTTTTTTTTTCTTGTAAACAATAAAAATGCATTATCATATTATATACTGTACATATATATTACTACTCTACTAAAAAAAACTGTGTTACAGTTGTTATTTACCTTATTATTGGAGTTATGTCCATCTTGAATTCTCATGGAGTTGTGAATGCTGTACAGTAAATGTATAGTATGTATACTATACGTACTGTACGTACTGTACATATACATAATACAGTACGTACTGTACTGTATTATGCCGTTAGCACTGTATTGATAAGTAGTTCTGCTGTATGTTGAGTACTACAATACAGTTTATGAAAACTATTTTACACTAAAATTACTGTACTGCAACCTTGATTTGAACACTAACACAATGCACTTAAATTTAGCACTTATTCTAACTGTACACTACACACACGATGTTCTTAGATGTTTGCATCAGCTTTGCTGGTACTCGCTGCTGCTGTGTTTGCTTCAGTTGCTTCTGAGCTGGTGCTGGCTGCTGCTGTACTGGTGTTGGGTATGGCTGTGTTCGTGGTGGGTACGGCTGTGCTGGTGCTGGGTACGGCTGTGTTTGTGCTGGGTACAGCTGTGCTCATGCTGGGTTAGGCTGTGCTTGTGCTGGGTATGGCTGTGCTCGTGCTGGGTACGGCTGTGCTCGTGCTGGGTAAGGCTGTGCTCGTGCTGGGTATGGCTGTGCTCGTGCTGGGTATGGCTGTGCTCGTGCTGGGTATGGCTGTGCTCATGCTGGGTACGGCTGTGCTCATGCTCAGTACAGCTGTGCTCGTGCTGGGTATGGCTGTGCTCGTGCTGGGTATGGCTGTGCTCGTGCTGGGTACTGATTTGCTCATGCTGGGGACAGCTGTGCTCATCCTGGGTACGGCTGTGCTCGTGCTGGGTATGGCTGTGCTTGTGCTGGGTATGGCTGTGCTTGTGCTGGGTACGGCTGTGCTCATCCTGGGTATGGCTGTGCTTGTGCTGGGTACAACTGTGCTCATGCTGGGTATGGCTGTGCTCATGCTGGGTACAGCTGTGCTGGTTGATTTATTGCTACTAGTTCTTGCAAAATATTGCTTAATTTTTGCCATTAATAAGGCACTATTAGCAAGCCTCTGAGACATCTTGTTGTATAACAATACAGCTGTAGTCAAAAAATGATAAATTTCATGATTATTCTTCCACCGGCGGAGAAATACATCAATCGCAGACAAAGCTAAGGGCACTGGGTGACTACTGTACGAACGCAGACTTGGAATTCGGGTAGGAATTTGAGAGCATGACGTCACACGTCACCGCGCCGCTGTCTGTGCAGCTCCCCCCTCCTGGGAGGGGGAAGAGGGAGTATTGTGGAAGGAGGAATTTTGGTGAGGGAGGGAGAGAATTGAGATAGCCTCATTGTGTGTGTGTGGCAGCCACTCTTGTTTTGCTCACCATACTAGCTTAGTGGTTCGCTATGGGCAACACATGTACATGGGTATATACAGTGTGTGTATATAGTGTAATAACAGCACCAGGAGTATGTTGAGAGGAGCTATTTTGGTGAGGGAGGTTACGTCGTATTGTAGCGTCGTCTGCTGTCTGCTGTGTGATTTCTCATGCAGTGTATGGTGGCAACTGTACTGTTTGGACACAATACTGGTTTACTTGCATAGTTCTGGTAAATAAAACATGTAGATAGCTATATATAACATGTGTAAATAGTGTATTAAGAACAATAACAGTATGGTGGGAGGAGCAATGTTGACGAGTAAGATGTTGGAGTGAGGGAGACTGGCTGGGTGTGGCTGCTCTCACTTGAGGTGTTCTGAATGTGTTGATGGTGAATGTATATAGTATGTGACAGTGTATAGTGTGTAAATAGATTGTATATATATATACATAAATTAACATGATACACAGTAAATATGTGCAGCATATATGTACACAAGTGTCATGCATGTAACACATTGTCTTCGGACAGTACGGATGTTTTACTGCCATAATATAGTGTACGTGTTCATTATACATAGGATTAGCACGTAAAAACATATAAAATGTAATTAGAACTGTGTGCAAAAAATGAACATACAGTAAATATATTCGCGGCAACTCGCTCGCCCCGCCCTGTGCGCCCTACTGGCCCCGGGAGCATACGTTACGGGCGAACAGGGAATGATGACGTCACGCGCCAACTTACGGACCCCATAGCAGCCAAAGTAAGCACAATTTCGAATTTTTTTTTACATACCCATACTGAGGGAAGGGTTTTTGACACTTTAAAAAATCCAAAGAATTTTTTCCAGATAATTTATTTCCTGCGCACTGGGAGGGGGGTGTCATATTTGGAGGTAATGCAGTTAAGGGGTTAGAATTTCTCATTAGTGTACGAAAATGTATTTACCTTCTTTCGCAATTCCCCTACGGTCATGGATGATGTAACGGTGAATGTTATAGGTCCTTGATGGCTGTTCTTGTCCTCCACATACATCTTGACACTGAAAATTAAAAGATGTACAATATAATCTCCTGAATAATAAGATTACAAATGGTCTAACTTCTAGAATTTTGCAAATATTTGTACTCATAACCAGAGACTGTCAAAACAACTCCAAACTGGCAATTTTTGTCAAAAGTTAGAGCCTAATATAATTCACATACAAATTTGATTTCTAAGAATAATGAATAATAACTTTAAGGTTTTCATAAAGCATTGAGTAATGAAATGCATCTTCCTGGGTGGCACCTTATAGCCCTCTTAGCTTGCACCACTGGCACTGGAGGGCCATATCATATAATACTGGGTGCCAATCCTTAACTGTAGCCTCTGTTCACCCAATAGTAAATGGGTACCTGGTTGTTAAACGACTTAGCGGGGTCGTATTCCGGGGAAAATTAGGATTAAGGACTTGCCTGAAATGCTATGCTTGCTAGTGGTTTTACAGGAATGTAAGAACTCTTGTATATATATACTATACTGTATAAAAAAAAAAGTGTTGGATGTAATAAAATGCCATTTTCTGGGCGAGTCCCGGAGGCTCCCCAGAGCTATCCAGGCTTGTAGGGATATATTAGCTTTCTGGCATCGTTCCAATGTGCATGGATTTCTTGTCTACCCGGGACCACGAGCCAGAACCTGGCTCCCTCAGAGAGGCATAAGGAGCAATGGCCTATAGGAACCCCGTGTGGTTGGGAGCATTCTATGTCTGCCATCGACCTTGTCTGGCACCCAGAACGAGAGATGCCCCAAAACAAACCCCTATTCTGGTGAAAATATTGCTACCGAAAGCCAAACAAGTGGACAGAACTCCCCAAATGAAAATTAGCAAACAAGCACGATGTCATCACGTTGCCGTGCCACTGTCTGCGCAATCTCCCCCTCCCTGAGAAGGGGAAGGGGAACCCCAGACCATCATGCCGGCTATCCACCCTTCAGTTCTTAAGCTGGATGTCAAAATACACGAAAAACACCACCAACCGGAGGGGGGGAGGGATGCTGGGTAGCCTCCGGGACTCACCCAGAAAATAGCTTTTCATTACTGTACATTCAACGCTGGGTTTCTGGGGAGAGCCCTGTCAGCTCCCCAGAGCTAACTACCCAAAGACAAGGAAAAACAGGGACTTTCCCAGGTGGCGGTCCGTCCTCACTCCTCAACGCGAAGTCAAGACAACTGGCTGCAACCGCCGACCCATGCAACACAGGCCCTACCAGGTCCAGGGACATTGACAAGATAGCAAGCAGACCAGGACCTTGTCTGACCTCCAAAAACCCCTGTTACCTGAATGTCAATCCAAGACATGTTGCCAAAGACGGCAGCCAAAGCAGCAAATTTACGAACATCGTGGGCACGAGGATAAACCGCAGGCTGGCTAGACTTAATAACCCTGCAGACGGTCTGGGAGACCCGAGCCCGAAACAGGGAAGGAGGGAAGCCGGGTAAACCCAAAGCTCATCCCTGGCCACTGAAGCCGTGGCATGCAAATAACGACAGAGAGCTGCAACCAGACACAATACATGATGCACCCCCAGCCTGACCAACCAAGCAACAAAAACCCAAGGATCCCTCCAGAAAGCAGCAGTCTCATTCTTCGCCAGAAAAGGAGACAGCTGCAACTGAACAAACCTACCACCAGGACCAAAAGAGCATAAACCCCTGCACCGAAGGAGAGCATGAGGCTCCCCAACCCGACCCTCAGAGGTCAATGCCAACAGAGAAAAGAGCCTTAGAAAAATAGTCCTGAACCGAAGGGGCCACAACAAACCGAGTAGAAGAGAGAAAAGAGAGCACCTGGTCCAAAGATCAGGACAGCTCAGATGGCACATGAGCAGGCCGTAGGTGAAACAATGCACAAGACAGCTTGCGGAACGGAGCAGACGTAACATCAATGCCGAACGTAAGCCGTAAGCCGTAGAACGTAAGATGATGGTCCTGAAACAACCACGAAAGGACAAAACAACCCTATCAGAGACCAAAGGGCACCTACACAGTGATAAGAAAAACTGGAAGGACCACCAGGAAACTTCATACTGCCGAGACAAGGCACGCAGGTGGGAGATCAACAACGATGCCACCTGCGCTCCATACAAGTGATGATAGACCCGAATCAGAAACTCCAGACGCGAACACTCGAGGGAGAAGATCGAACCAGCCTCGTACTGGGCTGGACCGATCTGCTGAAAGAGGCAAAGCCGTGGGAAGACCCTTGGGTTCCGACACCGAGCAAGCAGCGCATGAAACCAAAACTGGGCCGGCCACCAAGAAGCCAGGACAACTCTCCCCTGGTAAGTCTCGAAACGAGTCAGGACCTGGAGCAACAGCTGAACCGATGGAAAGAGGTATAGGTAACCCCACTTCGCCCAGTCCTGCCTGAAGGCGTCGACCCCAATGGCAGTAAAGTGTGATGTTTGCTTGTTTCCTTGTGATTGTAGGGAGTTTCTACCTCTCTGTTCAGTTTTTTGTTTTAGT
Organism: Procambarus clarkii; assembly: GCF_040958095.1. Taxonomy (NCBI): domain Eukaryota; kingdom Metazoa; phylum Arthropoda; class Malacostraca; order Decapoda; family Cambaridae; genus Procambarus; species Procambarus clarkii. The sequence continues at coordinate 40,261,782 of NC_091167.1, forward strand.
TTTTTACCATGTGGGGTTTGTTTTGTTATGCCTACCTTTCTGGGTGGCTAACCCCGCTCGATGGCAGATAAGGAAAACCCCAACTACAAGGGGGTTTTCCAGGGCCATTGCTCCTTGAAACCTCTCTGAAGGGGCCCAGGTTCTGGCGCTGATCCCTGGTAGGTCTGAACTCCATAGCTAAAGTCCCGGTCTAATATAAAGTACATTAGCCCGATAAGCTCCAAGGAGCCGTAGGGGCTCCCCACAGAAAAATATTTTTTGGACATTGTAGAAAGTAACTGATAATAACGTTAGGCAATGTATTTATATGATATATAACAAAACAGAGCATAATAACATAATTACTCATTATTATTTGTGTTATTATGTATTACTCACCAATGCTATAAAGGCACCAGCTGTATATCCACTTTGTGGACACTTCTTACTACTATTCTTCTTCTTTGTGCATCGGACAGGTGCTTGTATCTCTTTATTATTGCATTATCCATCAGTTCCAGTTAATAGGGTTAATAAAGCCACTAGTATGCAAAGTGTTTTGGTCATAACTTAAAATAGAACTAAACACTTCATACTAAACCAAAATTTAACTAACATACTGTACATAAATTTTTAAAGAAAATAGCAAATGATATACAATATTTAAGTGACAATGATAAAAGGCATAGACTATTTATATTTAGTACAGTATTTAAAATATGCAATAACAGCAAAATACGAAAATGTTTTATTTTGGATGAAGATATGCAAGTTAAATTTGCTATATGATGTTAATTAGATATTTCTTAGTTTCTCTTATAAATTGGTTGAGAGAAGTACAGGTGTTTGTCTCATTTGGGAGGTCATTCCATAATTTGGGACTCTTAATTTGCATAGTATTTCTGCTTTGGTTAAGTCTCACTTCAGGAATATCAAATAGACATTTGTATCTCGTGTGGTGACTGTGAGTTCTGTTAGAACCCACTAGGAACCATTTGAAGTCAGGATAAACATTGCAGTTCAAAGTTTCATAGATATAGAGTACACTTGAGAGTGAGTGAAGTAACTTGTCAATATAAAGGTTAAAACTCAGATGAATTACTGTACTGGAATACCACTGTGAGAACAGGAAGCCTATTAGGATTATTAAGGTCCCCTAATAAAGGGCAAGGGTGTCATCATGATCACCCATCCCGCTACTGGCCAAGATCTGAATAACAGTATGCAGTTTAAACCATTACAGACATCACTAAACAAGAATGTTATGTAACTACTGTCAACACTTATGTATAAAAATGCAATAAATTCTGACTTACTTGAAAGGAAGCACTGCTTTATCAAGATCTTTCATATACATTGGAGGTCCATCAGGTAATTTGCTTATAGTATCAGATTTAACTTCACGTCTTGCTGGGTCTACTCGTGTGTCTCGTTTGGTTGCATGTAAACAACTAGTGTTCATGATATCTTCTAGGCTTTCACCACTTGTATTAACTTCTCCAGTGGCTGTTCCTGTTTGGGTATTATTCCGAGTGTGGTCAGAAGTTGATGTTAGGAGAGATGCTGGAGAGTGAACTGCAGAATTAGTAACTATTACTGCTTTTGAAGTTGGATAATTTAAAGCAACTTCTGTTTCAGGTGTTTGTATCTGATAGACATTGTGTTTAAAATTATTTAACTGAGCACAATTATCTAATTGATTGTACTCACTTATCTCTGTTTCTTCATTTTCTATAACATCTGTAGCATCATAAAAGCATTCTGACATATTACTAGTAGGAGTTTGAGTCCTGGGTATGTCTAGACTTCCATTTGAATTAATTAATTCAGCCTTGGAAAGCATCATGGGATTAGCAAGGTTGTCAGGGAATGTTGGCACGGTGACCTCATCGCTTGATTTATTTCTAGGATTGCGTGTAACAGAGCAGGACACCCTCAGCTCAGCCAGTTCATGGGCAAGCCGTGCAGCCTCTGCATGGTTACCACGAGCAATGGAACCCTCAAGACGTTTTAGAAGTCGGTTGATGTTGAGCGTATTGATCTGTCCTAATGTTGGCTCCTCAGCTCGCAAGGTTGCTGTGGAAATGACTCTGTATTAAAATTATTGATCCAAGAAAAAAAAAAAAGAGTTGAATGTAATGAAACACCATTTTCTGGGTGAGCCCCGGAGGCTTACTGGAGCTATTCAGGCTGAATGGATATGTATAACTTTCTGGCATCAGTCAAAGTGCTTGGAGTTTTTGCCTACCGGGAACCACGAGCCAAAACCTGGCCCCTTCAGAGAGGCACGAGGAGCAATGGCCTATAGAAACCCCCGTGTGGTTAGGAGCATTCTATGTCTGCCATCGACCGAGATAGGCACCCAGAGAGGTAGGCACTCCAAAACAAACCTCTATTCTGGTTAAAATATGGCTACCGAAAGCCGAACGAGTGGACAGAACTCCCCAAACAAAATGATCTAACTAGCATGACATCAAGTCACCGCGCCGCCGTCTGCGCAACACCCCCCCCCTCCCCGGGATGGGAAAGGGGGAGCCCCAGACCCATCCGCCGGCGACCCCAACCTTCAGTTCTTAGGCTGGATGTCAAAATGCATGAAATACACTGCAGACCGGAGGGATGGAGGGATGCCGGGGAGCCTCCAGGACTTCACCCAGAAAATGGTGTTTCATTACATTCAACGCTGGTTTTCTGGGGGGAGCCCTGTCGGCTCCCCGGAGCTACCTCACCACATATAAGTAAAAGAGGGAAGGACCCAGGAGGCGGACGTCATGCGCCCTAACCTAAAAACAAGACCACAGACAAAAAGAAAAAACCCTGCAGACAACCCAGGAGACCCAAACCCCAGAACAGAAATGAGGGAAGGATAGGAACTGGGCAAACTAAAACGTGCATGTGACCCCAGAGGCCAAGATGCCTGTATCATCTGGGCACGCTGTCCTCTTGCAGGGTTTTTATTTTCTTTTTGTTTTCTCTGCCTAGTGGTGGGTCTACCCCTTGTTTGGTTGTACCCTTTTGTTCTTGGTGGCTCTCCGCTTGGCCCCCATGAGTGTACACGTCCCAGGGGTGCAGCTTTTAGCAGTTTGCTTGGTAGCTTTGGGTGCCAATTAGCTGTATCCTTCCTGGGCTACCCTTAGTGAAATACCACGACTAAGAGCCCTGGGAAACCCCACGGGGACTCTGTGGTATGATGGATGCGACCCCTGAGTCCCCTCTCGCTTCATGTGAGGTTGACAGCTGCTCTGTCCCCTTGTCTCTGGGTGACAATCATCAGTAGTACTTCCGCCATGCTGCCTGTAAGGGTTGGTGATTATTTTGACCCAGAGTTGTGTGACGTTTGTTGTTTGTACGTACTCCAGTTCACCCAAGCTACAGATCGTGATATACAAGTGCCGGCAGCTGAAGCGCTGAATGCTAGGTTTAGGTTACTGCAACGCGATAGGTTGGTTGCTGCCCCGGATGCCCCGAGACTGCCCCGTTTTGGTTATAGGGACCTGGACTTGGGGGTGGGAGTTGCTTCGACTTTGGTTCCGTCCACCCCTCCTTGCCCTTCCCCTTTCGGGTTTTCATCCAGTTCTTTCCCCCTTGCTTCCGGCTCCGAAATGTCTGAGGGTTTCGGAGTCAGGGTAGGGTTGGTGTTGAGACTCGGGCGGTCTCGGGGAAGTCCCCCTTCCGGGGTGGTGGTCGAGGCATTCGAGCCTGGTCCTCCACCCGGAGCTTCTGGATCTGACCAGTGGGCCCCACTTTGTTCGTGCTTTATCAGCTTCTCCTGCCTTTTCTTTAGAGGCAGGAGGTTTGGAGGACGGCTCAGCCCCGGGTCCTCGAGGGCGAGGTTCCTGGGGCGAGGGAGTTGACTTGGGTGCCTTGAGCCCCGTTGGACTCCGCCTGGGTTTTTATACCCTCGGACAGATTGGATTTGGCGTCTACCCCTCCACGGGTTCGGTTCCATGATCCCGTGGGTTTTCCGGTCCTGTCCTTCCAAAGGTTTTTGGCTTCCCGCATCCCATCCAGTGGGGTGCGGGAAGCCCTTGAGGCTTACCTCCTGCGCGACCTCGATTATGCTTTCGTAAAGGATGCAACTCTTGTTTCAGCTGCGTTCCCACCTTCGTCAGTTTTTGAGGGGCTACCGGGTCACGCGGCGGTTGCTCGAGGGTTTGTGCGGGGGGCCTGAACTTTGCCATGATGGTCTACCCACCAGGTCGGGTGTGGCTTCATCGGCTGCCCTGGTTCCTTCGGGGACGTCACTTCTGCCTCTTTAGCGACCACTGAGTTCGGCCTCCGGGGACTTTGCACCAGTTGCTTCGTCGCTGGCTTCCTCTTCAGGTTTCTTCGGGGTTCAATGCCTTGGCGCCTACCATAGCCCTCACTCAATGTGTTCACTGATGCGTCGTCTCTGGGCTGGGGCTTTGTGACCAATGCTCACCAGACCGGCCGGGACAGTGGGCTCCGTCCTTCCGTCGAGCTCACATCAACCAGGTATCAACAGCACTGTGTGGGAGTTCATGGTAGTGTGGATGTCGCTTCTGTGGGTTTGGGGGCCAGGTTCTGGCTCATGGACTGGGGCCAGGTTCTGGCTCGTGGTCTGGGGCCAGGTTCTGGCTCGTGGTCTATGGTAGGCAAGAACTCCATGCACATTGATACCAGAAAGTTAATACATCCATATCAGCCTGGAAAGCTCCAGGAAACCTTTGGGTCTCACCCAGAAAATGGCATTTCATTACATTCAACGCTGGTTTTTTAATATAAAATTTCACTCCACCATACTATCTAATGTTTCCAACCTCTCCTCATAGGTCTCATGTTTTAGGTCTGGGGACAGAGATGGGGGGGGGGGGCATCTCTGCACCTTTCTTTGCTTATTGATGGACTTTTAGGAGGAACTGGTATCATACATCTGCTGAATATTCTAATTTAGGTGTTACATATGTTGTGTACCATTTTTAAACATGTCTCCAATACCACTCCTAGTCAGAGTTCTTTAGCATTTTTTTAGATAAATATGACCTGATTTCCTTATTCCACATTCAATAATGTGACACTTATCTACAATGAATTCAATCTGTCATGTGTTGCTTCATTCACTTAAAGGATACCTGATCAACCAGGCTGTGACTCATAAGTCAGCCTGCAAGCAACCGCATCGAAAATCCTGACCAACCAGGAGGCCTAGTTAGAGACCGGGCTATGGGGATGTTCATCCTTGGAATCATCAACAGGTATATGATCATTTTAAAGGGCATGACAGTCATATCAGTTTCTTATTCTTTACTGTAGCTTAGCATGCATTCAAAACATGCTCATATAATTCTACATCCCTTTAACACTTTAGTTTCATGATGACATTCGCGCAGTAATCAAAACAACACACGCAGTTTAGGGCATGACGTTAATGGCGTCATCAATTACTTTCTGCTTATTCTTATTAGTAAGTACTGTATAAACATTGTGAGTGAAAGAATTTACCATTGGGTTGTGTGCTCACGGGCAACACCCGGCCTATCTTGTGGTGCACGGCGGGTGGCCTGCCAGGCCAGGCAAAAGGGTTAACTTCACATACAGAATATAAACAATGAACATTATTGGTGCTAGTACCTATCCCTGCAGAAATACACAAGTGACACTCCTCCAGTTTGATTTATTGCCTCTGATTAATGGTCACCTCTTTATTCTCATAGGAATTATTTCCATCAGTGATAGTAGTCGGTTACCCCTCCTGTGTGTGTTCCAACTTTCAGAATAACCTGTTGTGTAAGACTATCAAATGCCTTTTTCAGATACATATAGATGGTCTGCTTATCCATCTTTATCCTGAAGAATCTGTGTGGTTTTATCTATTAACTGAGTAAATTTGTTACAATCTTCCAGTTTGGAAACTGAACCACTTGTCCATTATTATGTGTGCTGTATTTTCACAATGTAGTTATAGAAAGACATACAGTAAGGTCATGACATCATGACATCCTATTTGCCTTCTATATGTAGATTCATATAGTTTTAAAGCTTCCAATGATGTTGGCACACAATACCCCTCTAGTAGTTTTTTCCAGCAGTTAGCCAATCTAATTTTAAGTGATTTCGGGTGATTTCGGGGCTAAGTGTCCCCGCAGCCCGGTCCTCGACCAGTCCTCCACACCCAGGAAGCAGCTCGTAGCAGCTGTCTAACTCCCAGGTACCTATTTACTGCTAGGTAACAGGAGCATCAGGGTGAAAGAAACATTTTGCCCATTTGTCTCCGGCTTCACCGGGGATCGAACTCGGAACCTCAGGACTACGAATCAAAAGCGCTGTTCACCCAGCTGTGAGGCGTCCTGAGATAAAACCAACGACAGCGCAGGCTTCGAACCTGGCATCTGTGGCCTACCCCGTCAAGCGGAACCACATGCCCCGGCATGACCCTACCTGGAGGAACCCCATCCCCCAGGACCCCCAGAGAACCAACAAGTCGGACATCAGACGAGAGCTGGAAGAAGCTACCTGCAAATACCGCTCAACCGCAGAGTCCGCAAACAGCAAGGGACAAAAGGGTGAAGAAAACCTAAGAGCCAGGGGCCCTAAGCAGATTCCAAGGAGGTGAGCACAACCTGCCAACACGCGAGACATGCAGCAAAAAACAAAGGGGGGGATAGAGAATGGACCACAGCAGGGGGAAGAATGAGGGGCTGTGGACTGAACCAAGGCCGAAGCAACCAACACCCCATAGTCCGGGTCCCTATAAGCAAAGCGGTGCAGCCTCGGGGCATCCTGGGAAGCAACCAACCTAGCACGTTGCAGCAATCTATAACTAGCATGCAACGCCTGAGCCGCCTGCATCCGAATAATGTCATCAGTTGATCGGGTGAATTTAGTCACAAACAAACAATGCTCACAGGACTCAGGGTCGAAGGTGTCACCGATCCAACAGGCAGCATGATGGAGGCATAAAAATGAGCGTCGCCCTGAGACAGAGGGACAGAGTAACCCTCAAACTTGCACAAGGCAAGAGGGGACCCAGGTGTCACATCCATTGGACCCCAGCGCCCCAGTGGAGTTTCTCAGGAGCCCCTAGATTAGTATCACTAAGGGTAAGCTCAGGCAGGGTACTGCTAACCGACGCCCAAGTCTACTAACAAACTTCCAAAACTGAATCTCCAGGATGTGTCCACTCACTGGGGCCAAGCAGGGGGTACCACCATACACTGGAGGTCAAGACCGTAATATATAACTGAGGGCAAGGGACACAAGGCAGACCCCCCACCAGGCAGAAACAAAAAGAAAAAGAAAAACCCCACAAGAGGACAATGTACCCAGGAGGAACAGAGCCAGCCACTGTAATAGGTGAAAACTAGCTGCGCAGTACCCTACGCCTAATAGAGTTTTTGCACTATTGACCGCCCCAACACACTTGGGGCGGTCAATCACCGAGCAACAAAAGGCCAACAGAGATAGACCCCAAGATGACTTGTGGAAGATAACTCCAAGCTCCAAGGGCAGTACTTTCAGGTCATTCAGGGAAGGAAACCCTAAGCACATGCAGCCCGAGTTCCTGTGAATATTACTCCAGCTCGCACACCACCGTAGGAGCAGTACTGAAAACAAGGCACAGCACAACACAGAGAGAATCTGGAGCTGGAGCCACACGACCATGCCACAATCACATCAGCCGAGAACTGGAGGGTAAATCGCCGGCGAGGTGGGTCTGGGGCTCCCCCTTCCCCCATCTGGGGAGGGAGGAGTTGCGCATTCATGGGCACGGCTCGTGTGATGTCATGCTTGTTTGCTCGTTTTTTATTTAGGGAGTTCTGCCCACTCCTTTGTCTATTTTTGCCGTTTTAACCAGAATAGGAGTTTGTTTTGAGGCGTTTACCTTTCTGGGTGCCTGGCCCAGTCGATGGCAGACACAGAATGCTCCAAATCCCATGTGCATTTCTATAGGTCATTGCTCCTCGTGCCTTTCTGAGAGGGGCCAGGTTCTGGTTCGTAGTCCTTGGTAAGCCTAGAACTCCATACACACTGACTGATGCCAAAGTCTAATGATATACATATCAGCCTGGTGAACTCTGGGGAGCTGAAGGGGCTCCCCCAGAAAATTCACCTATGTAAATAAATTATCAAAATCTCTCCAAAGTAGAGCAAGGTCACAGTCAGTCGGCTACACCATCTTCAGTACTATGCTGATGTGTGTAGTGTGCAACTGGATGCCTCTCTGGTGCTTGGGCTCCAGTGTTTTGATGTTGTTACTTATTGGTTGTGTTTGCCATTGTGGGAGTTGCTGTGCACTGTGCAGTGTTGCATGAGCCTGGACATCATGAGTGCTTGGAGCTGCATGTGCACAGGATTATCTTCCCTGTGTGCTCCTCAGTACTTCTCATGCGCTTCAGAGTTCTCTTCTCAGGGGTGTTTGGGAGTCGCTCCCATAGGGGTCCTCCTCACTTCTTCTGGTAGCCCTCACTCAGGTCGGGAGTGACACTGGCTGGAGGAAAAATGGGTACTCGCGGCTGCACTTCAGCACTCCAAGGTCGACCTTCATGACACACTGTTCATGACACAGCCACATGAACTAGGCTGTTTACTTTTCATGCCTAGTTCTGGCATTGCATTCCAGTGCCTGGGATGCACTGCTTGGTTTATCTTTCAGGCCCCCTAGCCTGAATGGTAATCCATGGGCCCACCTGCGGGTTCGGTAGTCCCATGGATATCCCCCTCAAACCAGCTCTCACCTTGTGCAAGTTTCTGGGTTGCTCGTCATTCAGGCCACAGGATGGCATTCAGTCTGTCTGCTTCTGTCATGCTGCCTGTTGGGTTGGTGACACGTTTGGCCCTAAATCCTGTGGGGGTTTCCTCTCCTAATATGGCTCTTCCTTGTGGCTCCCTTGCTGAGGTTATGGCTTATCAGGCAGTTTCTTTGGTTGTGGGTTGATCTCTGATCCCCACATGCTCCCCCACCCCTTTGAGAGGCCAAGAATCTGGTCATTGCTCCCAGCTAGAAGGGTGTGTCACAGATGCCTAGTAAGTTTAAGCCCTGGAGTGCCAGTGCATAAGTTCTGCAAAGCTAACATGGGGGCTACATTAGACAGCATTTTAATACGTTATCACTGGATATAACTAAATCATATCAGACAATTCACTGAAGTATATCTTGGCACATTTTATTTGGGCAATCCAATTTTGACCAGTCAAGAGTTAATTGAACAGTAATTGGATGAAAACATTTTAATTGAGAACAAAATTGGATGAGAACAAAGATGAAATATTCAGAATGTTGTTTTAACCTCACCTGAAGGAGCATTGTGTAGAGGTATGCTACCAAACTGGTACCATAATTTAAGGATATGAGCTATACAGAGGTTAAAAAATTTAAATTAATAATTAGGAAGATAGGAGGAAATGGGGAGACATAACTACAGTAGTTTTAAGTGCATGAAGAAGTGTAAAAATATGGATAAGGAAGAAAGTTTCATTACTCTAGTTACAGATAGAACTTAGAATATAGTCCCAGCAAATGCTAAAGTGATGAAACTTGGTGTTGGGGTGAGGAATCTGATGATAACATATATATCTACTTCAGGTATCAAACACAGAAAAGGACCTGGGAATAGACATCACAGAAGCTTTTCTCCCTAAAGGGGAGAAAGATCCCTTACGGGAAACCACCATCCAATTGGCACGAGTGGTCAAGAGTGGATAAGGGCAAGGGACCTGCACTCAGCGGTTGCAGTAGTGTTAAAAGGGGGCAGAACCAAAAGAGTTCTAGAAAACACACCCTACCCAGCAGGAAAATCATGCAAGTAAGATTCAGGCTCTCACAAACCCTCTCAAGCAACTACCGAGTTGCCCAAAGCTGCCAAAGCGATGGCGACCAAGAATTCCACACGAGGCCCGGCCAAGTCCGAACCTGGGATGACATCAACTTGAACTTTTGCCAGTTCACCAGAAAACTGAATCCAGCAAGTTGGGAGATAACCAGATCCCTGGCTAGCAGACACAAGGACTGACTGGGGGCCCACACCAGCCAGTCATCGAGGTAGGCCAGAATGTGAACACCCCCCTTCCCCCTCCTCCAACAAATGAAGATGAGTCATCACAACCCGAGCCAAGCTGGTGAAAATGCAGAAAGCCAGATTCAAGATGAAGGGAAGAGCCTAGGGTAAGTCTGACCCTCCCACCATGATAAAATCTAACCAATCCCTGAACCTTGGATGAATAGAGATGTGCCAGTGCACATCCCGAATGTCCAGGGATATCATCCAGGAGCCCACCTCAAATACGAGGTGAACCTGGGCCACAGTGGTCATCCAGAATGTGGGGCAAAGGATGAAGTTGTTCAAGCATGAGATATCAAGAATGAACTGGAACTCTGCCGAGCCCCTTTTTGAACTTGGGAAGAGATGGGACACCCACTGAAGAGATGTGGTTATTTTGACCATACGGGAAGCACCCATTCCAAGATGATCCAACACAGGCAAGGGAAAGAGGCCAGATCTAAAAGCCCGAACCCCAGAAAGGGGAGGCCTCAACCACAGGCCACATGAAATCTGAAAAGCCCATGAATCGTGGCAACGGGAGCTGACAAACAGAGCAAGTTGCCCCCCCCATCACCCCATCAAGTGGGTGAACCGCAAAAGGGGGTGAATCGCAAAACGGCCATCATGATCCATAAAAAGCATGATCCTCTGTGAAGTGACAGTACGGCACCAACCAGCAAAGGACGAACCTGCTACAGTAGGTGAATAAAACTTTGAAACTGGCTCCAGCACAGGCCTACCTCAACCAACAGCATGCCTCAGCCCTATGTGACTGCCTCCAGGAACAAGGTTGGAAACCACGAGTAAAAAGATCCAAAATGGACTGACTAGACATGACAGCAGAAGAGAGAAACTCACCATGAACATCCTCAGGAAAGAAAAAAAGGTGAAAAAGTGGAGGAGGACAATAGGGCCAGAATCCAAGCCAATTCTAATGACTGGGCTATGACAGCCAGTCAACATGTGAGGCATGCACTGTAGAATGTGGCCGCCGCCTCCCAAATCACAGGAGAATATAGTTTGGGCAAAGGTGTTAATGATGCAGCAGCAGACACCAAAGCACCCACACCGGGCTCAGAGCCTAGTGCTTCAACATTCTTGTGGAGCATGCAGAGTGGAGCACCACGATGGTCAAAAACCAAATGATCAAAGCCAGATGTGAGTAAGCCCAAAAGCCCTCAGTTATGAGGGATACTGACAGCAAAAGTACTTGGGCATGAAGATGCACCAAGTCCACATTCCAGTAGTGGCTTGGAGCAAACAGGAGAGTAGGAGCAAACAGACAGTAATTGAGTAACACAAAATAGGGCCACCCTTCTTTTCTTATACAGGTAATTATATATATATATTTCCCAGGGTCCCAGACATTGTTGCATTAACAGAGACGAAACTTGAAGAAAATATTTTAAATGAGGTCGTATTCCATAGGGGCTACTGAGGTTGGAGGCATGACAGGAAAACGAGGAAGGGGGAAGACGTGGCTGTGCTGGTGAAAGTACATCTGAAGGTAAGAGAGTTAATACTTGAAAACCCTCGAGAAGTTGACATAATAGCATTGCAGGTCTGGAATCAGGATGATAAACTGATAATTGTAAATGCCTACAGCCCAATAGCAAACAACACATGGACAAAGGAAGAACTGGATGACAAACGAGAGGGCCTCATAATGGTCGTGAGAGAAATTATAGTACAAGCAGATAAAGATAAATCACGACTGTTGGTACTGAGGGTCTTCAACTTTAAAGTAATAGACTGGGAGGCCTATGAAGCAAGAACAGAGGACATTTGGACAGGCAGATTTGTAAACCTCATTCTGGAGATATTCTTGGATCAACACGTCAAGCAGGCCAAAAGAATGGGGGAAAGGGATGTTCCATCAGTACTAGATCTAATATTCACCAGGAAAGACGAGGAGATATTTGACATCCAGTACCATCCTTCCTTCCTTGGGGAAGTGATCATGTCCTGTTGGACATGAAATATGCTTTAAGATATAATCTAGAAGAAAATGGGGACATTGAAACAGTTGTTAAGCTCGATTTCAAGAGAGGACACTAGGGAGAACTTCAAATTTTTTTTAAAGAGTGTAATTGGACAGACGTGTTGCTAAGCAGGGAAGTAAATGAGATGTATGCCAAATTTTGTAAAATACACAAACATTCACACTAAGTTAAGGGAAGTGAAAAAATTGGATGAGAAAAAGGTGCCCTAGTGTTTCCAGGGCAGACAAGAACATTCAAGATGGCCGCTGACAAGAGGAAAAACAAAACAGAGCTTGGTTTTGGTGGATTCAATGAAGAAAGCATTGATATAAGCAGTCTACACAACAAGTTGGCAAAGTTAGATACAATAGTGAACTCTCATGTAGAAATAATCAGTAAATTGAAAGAAAGTAATGACCATTTGTGTAGCAAAGTTGAGGGCTTAGTGAAAGACTTGTGCGAGGACAAGAGAGGGGTAGTGAAGAATAAGGAGAGGAGGAACATGTTCCTGAAAATAGCATACACTAAAGTAGATGGAGTGAAATCGAAGATACTGGAATTAAGTGATGTAATACAGCTGCAGACATCAGACATTGTTGCACTCACAGAGACAAAATTTGAAGATGTTATTTTAAATGAGGTCATATTCCCAAGAGGCTACTCAATTTGGAGATGGGACAAAAAAATTAGGAAAGGTGGTGGTGTTGCTGTACTGGTGAAAGAACACCTAAAGGTGAACGAAATAATGATTACCAATCCACAAGAAGTTGACATAATAGCACTAGAGATCTGCCTTGAGGATGATAAACTAACGATCATAAATGCATATAGTCCACCGTCAAGCAAGACATGGACAAAGGAGGAGCTAGATAGTAAACGAGAGGGTCTTATAACAATAATGAGAGAGATTATAGCGAGAATGGATAAAGATAGATCACGATTGTTGATAGTCGGGGACTTCAACTTGAAATCCATAGACAAGCTATGGATTACTACGAGGATGAGGGAAGGGGACGTTCCCTCCATGCTAGATTTGATATTTATCAGGAAGGAGGAAAAGATATTTGACATTCAGTACCTTCCTTCCTTGGGTAAAAGTGACTATGTCTTTTTGGGAATAAAGTATGTTATGCGTTATAATCTGGAAGAAAATACGTAAGGAGGTTGAAGCAGTTGAAAAACTTGACTTCGGGAGAGGACATTATGATGACCTTAGAAAAATTTGTTAGTGAGTATAATTGGACAGAATTGTTGCTAGGCAAGGAAGTAAATGAGATGTATGTCAAGTTTTGTGAAATATATGATAAAGGCACAAAAAAATGTATACCAAAACAGAGATGCAGAACTAGGAAACAGGATTGGTTCAGCAGAAATTGCAAGAGGGCCAGAGACCAAAAGACACAAAAATGGAATCACTATAGGAAGAGGCCAAACCCCCAAACATACCAGCGATACAAAGATGCGAGAAACAACTACACAGCAGTGAGGAGAGAGGCAGAAAGAAATTTTGAAAAAGGTATTGCAGACAAATGTAAAACAGAATCAGGTCCATTCTATAAATTCATAAACAACAAATATCAGGTATAGAATAATATTCAGAGGTTGAAAATGGGAAATAGATTCACGGAAAATGAAAAGGAAATGCGTGAAACATTAAACAAAAAGTTCCAAAGTGTGTTTGTACAAAATAAAATCTTCAGTGAACCAGACACAATAAGAATTCCAGAGAACAACACAGAGCACATAGAGGTGTCTAAAGACAAAGTGGAAAGAATGCTCAAGGAGCTAAGTAATAACAAAGCAGTTGGTCCAGATGGAGTTTCATCATAGGTTATCTTGAGATTTTGAGATGATTTCGGGGCTTTAGTGTCCCCACGGCCCGGTCCGCGACCAGGCCTCCACCCCCAGGAAGCAGCCCGTGACAGCTGACTAACACCCAGGTACCTATTTTACTGCTAGGTAACAGGGGCATAGGGTGAAAGAAACTTTGCCCATTGTTTCTCGCCAGTGCCCGGGATCGAACCCAGGACCACCGGATCACAAGTCCAGCGTGCTGTCAGCTCAGCCGACCGGCTCCCCAAAACCCCCTGGGTTCTAAGAGAATGTGCACCTGAGCTCAGCATTCCACTTAATTAACTGATTTTTCAGGCATCCCTGTTTATAGGAGTTGTAGCTGATGTGTGGAAAAGGCTAACATAGTTCCAATCTACAAAAGTGGCAGCAGGGAAGACCCCCTTAATTAGAGACCTGTATCATTGACAAGTGTCATAGTCAAAATATTGGAAAAAATAATTATAACTAAATGGGTAGAACACCTGGAAAAAAACGATATAATATCAGACAGACAGTATGGTTTTTGATCTGGAAGATCCTGTGTAACGAACTTACTCAGTTTCTATGATCGAGCCACAGAGATTTTACAGGAAAGAGATGGTTGGGTTGACTGCATCTATCTGGACCTAAAAAAGGCTTTCGACAGAGTTCCACATAAGAGGGTTGTTCTAGAAACTGGAACATATTGGAGGGGTGACAGGTAAGCTTCTAACATGGATGAAAAATTTCCTGACTGACAGAAAAATGAGGGCCATAATCAGAGACAATGTATCGGATTGGAGGAATGTCACGAGTGGAGTACCACAGGGTTCAGTTCTTGCACCGGTAATGTTCATTGTCTACATAAATGATCTACCAGTTGGAATACAGAATTATATGAACATGTTTGCTGATGATGCTAAGATAATAGGGAAGATAAGAAACCTAGATGATTGTCATACCCTTCAAGAAGACCTGGACAAAATAAGTATATGGAGCAACATTTGGCAAATGGAATTTAATGCGAATAAATGCCATGTTATGGAATGTGGAATTGGAGAACATAGACCCCACACAACGTATAAATTATGTGAGAAATCTTTAAAGAATTCTGACAAAGAAAGGGATCTAAGGGTGGTTCTAGATAGAAAACTGTCACCTGAGGACCACATTAAGAACATTATACGAGGAGCCTATGCTACACTTTCTAACTTCAGATATTGTTTTTCAATTTCAACATGGATGGAGAAATACTAAAAGAAATTGTTCACGAGTTTTGCTAGACCAAAGCTGGAATATGCAGCGGATTTATAGTGCCCATATCTTAAGAAGCACATCAACAAACTGGAAAAGGTGCAAAGACATGCCACTAAGTGGCTCCCAGAACTGAAGGACAAGAGCTACGAGGAGAGGTTAGAGGCATTAAATATGCAAAAACTAGAAGATAGAATAAAAAGAGACGATATGATCACTACATACAAAATAGTAACAGGTATCGATAAAATTGATAGGGAAGAATTCCTGAGACACGGAACTTTTAGAACAAGAGTTCATAGATTTAAACTCACAAAACAAAGCTGCCGGAGAAATATAAGAAAATTCACTTTTGTAAACAGAGTGGTAGACGGTTGGAACAAGATAGGTGAGAAGGTGGTGGAGGCCAAAACTGTTAGTAATTTCAAAGCGTTATATGACAAAGAGTGCTGGGGAGAAGGGACACCACGAGCATAGCTCTCATCCTATAACTACACTTAGGTAATTTACCCAGAATGTGCCAACAGGTTCACTCTGGTGAATCCTGTTTCTTATGATCTTATCTTAGAGCTGGAAGATCAACACCCAAATTAGTCAAAGGGACACCTGGAAGAACTTATAGAAGCACACATGCAGTGAGCTAGATAGGAAAATAGCTAAATCTGAATCTATACATGAGTTCAAAACTAGACATGATAGAGATCAACTGTATGTCAAACAAGGGAAGATTAATTAGTGGGCACAGGAGCTGAAGTTTATCTACATCAAACACAACTAGGTGAGTACAAACACACACATGCACACTAACAGGATTGGTTCAACAAAAATTGTGAGAGGGCCAGAGAGTAATAGACAAGAAAATGGGTACATTATAGGAAGAGGCCAAACATACCAGCACTACAAACAAGCAAGAAACAAATACACAGCAGTGAAGAAAGAGGCAGAAATGAATTTTGAGAAAAGGGTAGCAGACAAATGTACAACAGATCCAAGCCTTTTCTATAAATTCATTAAAAGCAAACTGCATGTAAAGGATAAAATCCATTTTTATTTGATAAGAGATTAAGAATAGGGGAATAGGTTCAATGAGAATGAAAAAAATGTGTGAAACACTAAATGAACAGTTCCAAAGTGTGTTTGCTCAAAATGAGGATTTCAAAGAGCCAGATACAATGCTAATTCCAGAAAATACCATAGAAAACATAGAGGTACTGTATCTCGAGACAAAGTGGAAAATTTACTCATGGGGCTAGGTAGAAATAAAATAGTTGGACCTGAAGGAGTTTCATCTTGGGTGCTGAGAATGTGCAACTGAGCTGAGTATTCCACTTCAATTGATATTCCAGACATCTTTGTCCACAGGAATCATAGCACATATTTGGAAAAGGTAAACATAGTTCCAATCTACAAAAATGGTAACATAGAAAACCCTCTAAATTATAGACCCGTATAATTCCAAGGAGTGGTAATCAAAACACTAGAAACAATAGTTAAAACCAAATGGGTAGAACACCTGGAGAGTAATGACATAATAACAGACAGTCAGTGTGGTTTTTGAAAAGGAAGATCCTGTGTAACAAATCTACTTATTTTTTATCATCTTACCTGACCTTGGAAAAATTAATATTTCCCTTGGAAAAATTAAGCATACTTTTGACTTTGGGGAAAAGAAGGTAATGATTCAACTGTATAAATCTCTGATGCACTCTCATTTGGAGTACTGTATCCAAGCATGGAAACTCATTTTCAGAAGGACATAGTTGCTCTGGAAAAAGTGCAACACCAGGCAACAAAAGTCATTCCAGGGCTAAGTCGTCTCTTTTAATAGGAATGGTTGAAGGCCACAGGGCTAACACTGCAAACCAGGCATGACAGGGCAGATCTCATTGAAACTTTTCAAAATACTGAGCAAGTTTGAGGATGTTGATCCAGACAATTTATTCAAAAGGTCAGATGTAGCACAAGGAGCAACAGTTTCAAGCTCAACAAGCTACAATGTAGGACTGAGAATAAGAGATGCTTTTTCAACCACAGGGTTATAACCCATGGAACCGCCTTCCCACCGAAGCCGTAAATGCCAAAACTGTGTTAAGTTTTAAAATCTACAGGGAAAAGGTCATCAAGGCAAATCGGGGACCTTTGACAAACCACCAGCTTCCTGTCCTCGTCAAGGCCACTAGGGTTAGTGACCTTCAGGTAAATCAGGTAAAATAAAAGCAAGAATCGACCAAATTTACAAAGAGGAATTTTTGAAACCAGCAACTTCAAGAACAGTCACAGATTCATGCTAAGGAAACAAAAGGAATAAAAAAATATTAACAAGTTTTCTTTTGCAGAATGGTAGACAATTGGTACAAGTTAAGTGAGAAGATGGTAGAGGCCAAAACCATTAATAGTTTCAGAGCATTATATGAGAAAGTATGAGAAGATGGGACACCACGAGTGTAGCTCTTGTCCTGTATCTACACTTAGGTAATTACACACACATCAGAAAGTTCCCTTTTGCAAACAGAGTGGTAGGTGAGAAGTTAAGTGAGGTGGTGGTGGAGACCAGTAGTTTCAAAGCGTTATATGATAAAGAGTGCGGAGAAGATAAGACACTACGAGCATAGCTCTCGTCCTATAACTACACTTAGGTAATTAAACACACACACACACACACACATAAGCCCCACCTTGGTCACCACTCTTAGATGATTCACTTCATATTCGTTGATCTACTACCGTTTACCAAATATCTGAGCCATAATAGTTCAGTGTTTGAATTACCTTATACAGTATCAGTATTTAATTTGTCTATTCATTCATTTGGTTTCAATGAAGTCAGATACTGCTGGGAAAATGATTAGATATACTGTATTGGCTACCATGACTCATCTAGAATATAAAAGAATGGCAGATATACTATCTTTGATGTAAAATAATATTTATAGTTTTAATATAAAACTTGTATATGCATTTTCTTATTTAAAAACTTATACAATATATTTAAAGTGTATCAAAACCAAAGACACTAAATCCACCAGCCTTATTTCTTACCTTTAAATGTTGCAATGCCATCAGCCTCTGTGAGCTGGCGACTCAGTCTCTCGACTTCTTTCTTTTCCACCTGGCCATGATTCCCAAGCACAACCCCCACCTCTGGCACCGTCTCTCTGGTGTTATCAGAAAAGGATGTTAGGGATATGGAGGGCTCAATAATAATCTCTGGCATCAAAGGAAATGCCATTTCTCTTGGTGGAATTGGTGACTGGGTGATGCTTTGACTCTCAGTAGCTGTTGAGAGGCTGGTAGTACTGATGATGCTCAAACTCTCACCATTTGGTGAAGGGGTGACGGGACTGGTGATGCTTCGGCTTTCAGTGGTTGGTGAACATTCACTGTGCTGTGCCTCTATTGTCTCAAAATCTTTAGCTTGGATTAACTCAAAAGTTCCTGATCCTATGGACATGGAGCGTTTGCGTTGTTCCGTATAAAGCACTCCTCCTTTGATGATTCCCTCAGAGAGATCCATTGAATGGGAACTCAATTTAGGATCAATAGGAGGTTTCCTAGATGTTGGTTCATTATTAAGGTTAGGATGAAGGTTTGATTGCAAAACTGGTGTTGGGTTAGTGCTGCTGATGGAAATAGTAGCTTGGCTGGCAGTGGTGTTGTTAAAAACATTCTTGCTTGTTTGCAATGAGGATGCTCTGGACACTGCTATAAACCGAGGTTTTTTCTTTGCTGCTTCTTTCCTCATTCTCTGTTTTTCGATTTTTTCTAACTCTGCTATGGCAGCCATTTCATCAAATTTAGCAATGGCAGAAAATACTTCTGTGTCCCTTGGGACATCAGATTTAAATTGTTGTCTGGTGCCATCTCTGGTCTCATTCTGTGATCTCAGTAATTCTGGACTGCTGGTTTCAGAATTCAATTGCTCGAAAATTTGTGTTCTTCCTATGATATTACCAAATGACCTTCTGCGAGTTACTCGTGGCTTTTCTTTTTTGGCTTGTTGCAATTGTTCAAACTGATTAAAAATGCTAACTACATTACGCACAGCACCACTTGGCTTTAAGACTTGTGGTTTACGGAAATGTTTGCTGTAGAAAGAAGTTTCTTCTTCATGCTGAGATTCACTTTCTCTGACAATCAATTCTGGTTCTGTCGGCAAACTTGCAGCACTAATACTATTTAACTCATTTATCTTATCATCTTCCAGCTCAGTTTTGTTTGGTTTAATTTTTTTTTTTTTGTCTCCGTGTTTTTTTTTATTTCTTTTTTCATGATGATTCTCTAATGTGCATGCTTCACTGTGGTTAATTTCATTGTCAGCATGGCTGTTTTCTTGGAATTTTGCTATCCTCACTTTTCTCAACTGTTCCATATCAGGTTCTTTGTTTAACCCTTCACTGGTGTGTGCTTCTTTAACAGTAAATTCTAAAGTTTTCAACTCATTGTCAGTCTGTAATGAATTCAAGCTCTGAATATATGTGTCAGGAGGACCTGAAGCAGTACCAAAGAATATTGTCTTTGGCTTTGCACCCTTGCCTCTGACTTTTACTTCTTGGGATGTACAAACTGCTGTAGCCCCACATTCATTCCTCAAACTTGTTATAATTTTTCCATATGGTTCTTCAGCTTCAGAAACACTAATTTCTGTGGGCTTAATGGTTTCTGAATTTAAAGTGGAACAATCTTTCATATCACCAACAGTGCCTTTGACATGCTCATCAAATGTTTTGAAATATTTCTGCAACTCTCTCTCCCAGTTAATATCCTTCTTTTTTTTGTCTCGGGAAGACTTTTGATCCCCATCAGGAGACTGACCAGTGTCTGGTACTATATCAGTGCCCCCTAAAGCTTCTTTAAAACCTTCTGGGTTACCTTCATCATGGATAACCGTCACAGGACTTTCATCAGAGATACTTGGATGTGAACTAATGTGATCTGAGGTGAAGGACTTCCCATCCTCGTCCACTCGCTTGGGGTTGGCAGGTCTACGCATCATACATGCCTCACACTGAAGTCTCCATGGCAGATTGATCAGAGTACACACCTCACATACCCACTTCAACTTGCGCTCTATTCCTTCGTTTAGGTCAATAGGAGGTGGTGGGGCCACATCCACATGTCTAGCTCCTTCATGTTCTGTCGCATTTTGCCAAATCTCAAAACTATTTCTGTCCCTCAATAAGAGGACCTCATCACGAATCTTATCTGCTTTTCTCTTATCTCTATTTTTTGCTGCTTCCTCTTCTTCATTATTGATCTTTTGAATTTCTTGTCTAACATCTGCTAACTCTTGCATGATCTCCCGAGCATCTGTCGAACTAAGACGGAACTCATAGTTAGCATCACTGTTAATCTCATCATGGACAGATTCCCTTCTTCCCCTCCCGTTAACAGATGAAGGTACAGGAAGGTCTTCATAAATATCATCTGCTGGAGTCGTAGCACTTGATGTCATAGACTCGGATGCCTCTATGATAGTGGAAACATCTGGTGAGAAAAAGTTATTCATACGAAGACCAAAATTTTTGTTCATTCTCCGAAACTGGATCAGAGGTTCACTACCAACAGGTAAATCATCCTCTATTTCTTCTTCACTTAATTCCTCATATGATACCATTTTCTTGTTCTCTCTGACCCCAGCAAGTATTGGTGAATTTCTATTTTTTGGCTCATTAGGGATTTGGGTATCCTTAGCGAGCCGGTAAAACAATTCTGCATCAAATGTTGCTCTTTGCATTGGTGATTCCCGAGAGGGAGGCTGGGTAGGATCTAATGTGACCGTGGCTTCTTGAACATGTGGAGAATAACTAAGATGTGTGGTGGCAATTTTTGTCTTAAGAGAATTTGATTCTTGAGATGCACTGGATAAATCAAGCAGTGCAGGATCAGACACATTTGGATTATTTTCAGTGGAATGATGGAAGGTACTTTCTTTTTCATCAATTCTAAGTGTTGCCTGTTTTGAGTAGCTTTGTGGAAGAGTTAGATCTGGCCCAGAGTCACCAAAGTTATCGTAAATACCATTTATGTGATTTGGAAATGCAT
Organism: Procambarus clarkii; assembly: GCF_040958095.1. Lineage (NCBI taxonomy): Eukaryota > Metazoa > Arthropoda > Malacostraca > Decapoda > Cambaridae > Procambarus > Procambarus clarkii. Next base: position 40,282,852 of record NC_091167.1, read on the forward strand.
GTTCAGTATCTTCTCTGCCATTGTCTAACGAGCCCACTGTTTCAGAACTCAAAGTACTTGTATCAAACATTTCACTTTTGCTTTCATTTCTAGTTCTTGGCATGAAATCTGTCTGAGTCAGAATGTGAGGTTCACTAGACTTATAAAACTTGCTGTCATAGGTCTTCTTCTGTGCCCTACGTTGCTCTAATTCCCTCTGCATTTGCTCTGAGGCAGCTCGGTCCAGCTCACTTATATTAGCCAATAATGATACTTGAGATTTACGTTTTTCCTTTCTATCATCATCCTTTGATTTCTTCAGTGTACCTGCATCACTGTCAAAGCTTTTACTTTTCCTAAAAGTCCCACTTAAACTGAGTTTACTTCGTGAAAACTGAATATCAGGCATCCAGCTATCATAAGCTTTTTCTTTCTTATTAACTGCTCTTGAATCTTTATTACACTCCTTATCTTTACTTTTTTTCCGTTTATACCAGGGACGTGGAGAAAGAGTCAGTTTGCCAGTATCAGGTATGGCAGGGCTGGAGGAAGACTTGGTGATGTCCTGCCTGAGAAAGCCACTCTCCAGTCTGATGGACTCGCCAGAATACTGACTGCTGGAGGCAATACTGCTGCTCTGTGACTTTAATGTAGTAGAAGCTGAGGATGGAGACTGAGAGAGACAACTTCCGGAGGAAACAGAGCTTACTGGTCGATCACTTTTCTCAAGAACAACACTAGGTACCTGGTGCTTCGTTTGGCAATCTCTGGCGAGTGTTGATGTATTATCTTTACTATAATTTATAGTAACTGCCTCTACAGTTGTCTGCCCAGGTGGCAGTGGAGCTCTTCTCTTGACTCTAGTATATATCAAACCTTCACTCTTTGATTTCTGGAGCTTCCTACCTTCTGGCACCTGACAATTTACACTTGGTAAGTCTTGTTCCAAGGCTATGCTGGGTCTTGTTTCCCTTGCTGGAAGACTGGTACAGCTTTTCTGTGACCTTAGTGATTCAGAATCACTTGTCTTTGGTGATCCAGGTGGTTGGGGCGCTGCCCTCTTTTTTCGACTCAGTGTTGTCCCTCGAGACCCAGGCATCGACAACGTATCTGAGGCACTTACTAATGATTGTCTCCTGTCTCCCTCCTCATGACAGGTCTCTGAGTTATGTTCAAGTGAAGAGACCCTTGTAAATAGTTTGTATTGTCGGGTAATTCCAAATTGAGGCTGTTTTTTTGAAGACATCTTTTTGTGTGTGTCAGCACTTTTACTTCTCATGATGGGAACATGAGCAAAACCACTGGCAGAGCTAGACAGACTGTTGACACTGCCTGCACTTGCATTGCTCATGCGGTCCACTGATGTAGATCTTTTCTTCTTGTCCCGATTAATAAACCAGCGAAATATATTTAGAAAACCAGATGTTTTCTCTCTCTTAAGCGGAAAGTGTCTATCACCCATGGAGTACCGCCCAGGAGAACTCATGTACTTAGATATATCGCTTGCTGTCGTGGATGCACTTGAAGAACTAAGCTTTTTCCCGTGGTGTCTTTGGTAATCATTAAGTGTTGGACTTGATGGAGTTGATACACTGGGTTGTCGGTTCTGCCCTAACGCTCCTGAAGTATCATTTAATTTGCCTTCGGACACCAGTGTAGATTTTCTAACCATCGTTTCTCCAAAATAAGCCAAGCCATCATACCAGTCCTCATCAGTACCCCCTCTCCCTGGGCCACCTAGTCTACCACTCTTCACACAATCACTTGCCATCATCTTATAGTCCTCATCATCACTGTCATGTTTGTTTTCCTGAGACATGTCCTGAGCCCCTTTTTGTACAAGCTTTGCAGCTAGCACTTCCTTCTTACTTTTGCTCGTGCAGGAGTAGCCAGTAGAAGCATATACTGTGGTGTTGGTGGCTGTGGTTGTAGCAATTGTAGAGGGTGAATATATGGAAGAAGTTATGACAGAAATGGAGTTTATGCTCTGGTCATGCAGGTGGGTGTGATGTTGCTTCGTCGTCTTGCTGCCGCCGATGCCCGAGCTCCCAGGATGAATTACTTCATATCCACTTTGCTGTAAGGAAAAACCCATGAATTGTATGTTTTAAATCTAAATTTTGTTTCAGCATGGGAAAACAAGCATCATTAATAGCACCTGTCCTATATTTTGTACCAAGTCTAATAACAATTTATAATTATTCATGTTTTTCTGAGCCATCCTACTTAGTTGCTCCCTAAGGCAAGATTCTACTGGTCCCATGAATACGATCATGTTGAGTCAGGGCAGCTTGTCAACCCACACTGCAGTAGCAACAATCTTATTAAACATTCCTTCGCAGCATTCTGGTGCTAAGGATACACTAGAGCAGGATTGGCAAACCTATGGCATGCGTGCCCAGAGTGGCGAACCTATGGCATGCATGCCCAGAGTGGCGAACCTATGGCATGCATGCCCAGAGTGGCGAACCTATGGCATGCATGCCCAGAGTGGCGAACCTATGGCATGCATGCGCTCAGAGTGGCGAACTTATGGCATGCATGCCCAGACTAGCAAACCTATGGCATGCATGCCCAGAGTGGCGAACCTATGGCATGCATGCCCAGAGTGGCAAACCTGTGGCATGTGTGCCCAGAGTGGCGAACCTATGGCATGCATGCCCAGAGTGGCAAACCTATGGCATGCGTGCCCAGTGGCAAATCTATGGTATGCGTGCCCAGAGTGGCACAGAAACAGAATTTGGTGGCACATGGCATGCAGTGGTTCCCCTTGATTCTTTAAACCCAACCCCACCCATATTAAATATAGAAATGTTTAACAGACAGGCCGACCTTTCAAAAATAGTTGCTGTGACAAATGATGGTGCACCCAACATGACTGGTAAAGAAGCAGGTTTTATAAATGTGTTTACAATATACAGTATGGTGTATAGAGCACCACTTGGCAAATGGAATTTAATGTGAATAAATGCCATGTTATGGAATGTGGAATAGTACATAAACCACACACAACCTACAAATTATGTGGAAAACATTAAAATAAAATCTGATAAAGAAAGAGATCTAGGGGTGGATATAGATAGAAAACTATCACCTGAGGACCACATAAACAACATCGTGCAAAGAGCCTATGCTACAATTTCCCCATTTCAGAATTGCTTTCAAATACATGGATGGTGAAATACTAAAGAAATTGTTCAAGACCTTTGTTAGACCAAAGCTGGAATATGCAGCGGTTGTATGGTGCCCTTACCTTAAGAAGCACATCAACAAACTGGAAAAGGTGCAAAGACATGCAACTAAATGGCTCCCGGAACTGAAGGACTAGAACTACGAGGAGAGATTAAAGGTGTTAAATATGCCATAACTGGAAGATAGAAGAAAAAGAGGCACTATGATCATTACGTACAAAATAGTAACAGGAATCGATAAAACTGATAGGGAAGAATTCCTGAGACCTGGAACTTCAAGAACATGAGGTCATTGATTTAAACTAACTACACAAAGGTGCCGAAGAAATACAAGAAAATTCATTTTCGCAAACAGAGTGGTAGACGGTTGGAACAAGTTAGGTGAGAAGGTGGCGGAGGCCAAAACTGCCTGTAATTTCAAAGCGTTATACGACAAAGAGTGCTGGGAAGATGAGACACCATGAGCATATCTCTCATCCTGTAAGTACACTTAGGTAATTACTGATGCCCATATCTTAAGTAGCACATCAACAAACTGGAAAATGTGCAAGGGCATGCAAGAACTGCTAAATGGCATCCAGAACTGAAAGACTAGAGCTGTGAGGAAAGGTTAGAGGTATTAAATATGCCAAAGCTAGAAGATAGAAGAAAAAGGGGCGATAAGATCGCTACTTACAAAGTAGTAATGGGAATTGAGAAAACTGATAAGGAAGAACTCTTGAGACCTGGAAGTAATAGAACAAGAGATCATAGATTTAAGCTAACTAAACAAGCTGCCAAAGAAATAAAGTACTGTATAAGAAAATACACTTTCACAAATAGAGTGGTAGACAGGTGGAACAAGTTAAGTGAGGTGGTGGTGAAGGCCAAAATTGTCAGTAGTTTCAAAGCGTTATATGACAAGGAGTACTGGGAAGATAAGGGACATCATGAGTGTAGCTCTCATCCTGTAACTACATTTAGAAAATTATACTTGGGTAATTACTGCCTTTCCTCATTCTCATATAAGATATAGACAAAAATACAAGCCATAGCTTCGTGTTGTCTTTTGCGGATGACACCAAAATCAGCATGAAAATGACTTCTGTAGAAGATATTGAAAAACTACATGTTAACATTAATAAAGTTTTTGATTGGGCAGCATAAAATAACAAAATTTAAGTGATAAATTCTAGGTACTTAGGTATGATAAAAATGATGACCTTAAACAAAATACAGGATACAGAATACAATCAAATTACAATCAAATTTGTAATCAAATTACAAAACAACTCGTAAAGGATCTAGGAATGATGATGTTTGACGACTTAATGCTTAGGGAGCATAAACAAGCAAGTATAGTGTAAGCTAGAAAGATGATAGTGTGGATTATAAGTACCATCAGAGGAGTTCCAGGATATTTCAAATTCCTAACTATTGTAGAACAGGTTGATGACTGTGAGTGGTGTCCCAAGAAACATAAAGATGTAGTGCATTTCAAAAATAGATGAGATAAAACAAATATGCAAAGGGAAGTGAAATAATTGGATGAAAAGAGGTTTGCTATAGTGTAAACAGTGCAGACGACAAAATTCAAGATGGCTGCCTTGAATTTGTAAGGTCTTTTCCTCTAGTACTTGGACTAGAAAGGAAGCAAAACAAAACAGAGCTAGATTTTGGTAGATTCAATAAAGAAAGCATTAATATAAGCAGTCTACACCACAAGTTGGCAAAATTAGACATTATTGTAAACTATCATGTAGATATAATCAGTAAATTGAGAGAAAGTAATGACTAATTGAGTAGCAAAGTGTTAGATCTTAAGGACTCAATGCTGAGTCGTCGCCGAGCGAAAATGTTTAAATTAATTTAATAATTATCACTTTTGCTCGGCGACGACTCAGCAGTGAGTCCTCCGTGCGGCAACAGTAGCGGCGTTTTCAGGAAGGTTTTGCAGCGGTTTTGGATATTATATGCATATACACCTGTAGGGAATTTCATTGCAAATACATTGATACCAAAATGAAAGACCTAGGACCAGAATTGAGGTAACAAAGTTGAAAACAGAATACCCATTTTATTGCTCTTTATTAGCGCTCACGGGGGTAACGCTCTGTCACTTTCTCTGTTTGCTGTGGGTGGTACGCCGGACTTTTGGACTTTATATTTGCATATACTCCTGTAGAGAATTCTATTGCCAACTCAATGATACCAAAATGAAAGACCTAGGACGGGAATTAAGATGTCCAAAGTGAAGAGTGAAGTGAAGAGAGAGCTCCCGGGTAAGAAACTCTCACTTTCTCGCCGGGCTTTTGGGATTTATATTCATTTAGTCCTGTAGAGAATTCTATTGTGAACACATTGATACCAAATTGAAAAACCTAGGACGAGAATTGAGATGACAAAGTTGAAAAACGTATACACTTTTCAGAATTACCACGCCCTCTAATGTAATGAGAGGCGCTTGGGGTGGCGCGGTGCTCTCGTTTTGGTAACCGCGGCCTGTTGTCATCACGTCGGCGGGTGGAGATCACTGCTGTTTTTGACATTATATGCATATACTTCTGTTGGGAATTTTATTGCAAACACATTGATACCAAAATGAAAGACCTAGCACGAGAATTGAGTTGACAAAACTGAAAAGAGTGTAAACATTTCATCCCTCTTGTGCGCTCCCGGGTAACTTTCTCTCACTTCCTCTGATAGTTACGGATGGTAAGCCGGTCTTTTGGAGTATATATGCATTTAGTCTTGTAGAGAATTCTATTGGGAACACATTGATACCAAATTGAAAATCTTAGGACGAGAATTGAGCTGACAAAGTTGAAAAAAAGTATACGCTTTTCAGAATTTACCGCGCTCTCCCTCGCGCTCCCGTGAAACGCCCAAACCCACCTGGGGTAGTGGGGAGGTCGCACGCCCGGTGAGCGAAAGTGTTAAGGGGGTTAGTGAAAGACTTATGCAAGGAAAAGAATCAATGGGAAGCTAAAAGCAAAACCATGGAAGAGGAACATGAAGTCTTGAAAACAGCTTTTGAAGAAGTTAAAGCAAATCTAAACATGAATGACTACAATAGGTTAGGTAAGGAAATCCAACAGGAAAAACAGCTTTTATCAGTACATATGGAGGAAGTTACACAGGGAACAGAACAGTGCAAGAAAGATTTGCAACTCACCTAAGCACAAGTGGCCATGGAGAAGGATCACCCTAAACGGTGCTAAGCAGATGGAAGAAGTAATCAGGAACGTTAGAAACTAGAAAGTGATGAGAAAGGGAAATTATGGTCATTAAGATGAGATCTTTCAAAAGAAGACAGAGAGAACTAAAACTGAACCTCATAATAGGTAAAACATCTAAAGGAGAGCTGGAATGAAGAAGAAATAAATTATTTTTTCTACAAGCTGATGAGGTAGGCAAGCCAGTAAAATGGTACAAAAAGGCAAACCAACAAAATCACTAAAGAAAGGGAAGTGAAGAACAAGGAGAGAGGGAACATGTTCTTGAAAATTGTATACACCAACATTGATGGATCGAGATCAAAGACACTGGTATTAAGTGATGTAATGACATTGTTGCCCTCATGGAGACGAAACTTGATGATATTTTAAATGAGGTAATATTCCCAAGGAGCTACTGAGTTTGGAGACGGGACAGAAAATTAGAAAAAGCAGTGGCATTGCTGTACTGGTTGGTGAAAGAACACCTAAAGGTAAACGAATAATAATGATTGCCAAACCACGAGAAGTTGACATAATAGCACTGGAGATCTGCAGTCAGCATGATAAACTAATAATCATAAATGCATATAGACCACTGTCATGCAACACATGGACAAAGGAGGAGTTGGATAATAAACGAGACGGTCTTATAACAATAATTACAGAGATTATATTGAGAGCGGATAAAGATAGATCACGACTGTTGTAGTTGGCGATTTTCAAGTTGAAATTCATAGACCGGGAGGCATATGAAGCTAGAATAGAGAACTTTTGGACCTGTAGATTTGTAAACCTTATCCTGGAAACATTCATGTAACAATACATTAAACACGCTACAGGGATGAGGGAAGGGGATGTTTCCTCCATGCTGGATATGATATTCCCCAGGAAAGAGGAAGAGATATTTGGCTAAGATATTGGTGCAAGGACTGTACACTGAGGTACAGACTTTTTCACTGTCCTTGGACTAGATTTTATTTGAGTGACTCTGCATTCTGTTTGACAAAAAATTTAATATCCATTGCTCTACTTTACCTGTTATTCCTAATGAACTCAGTTTGTGGGTTATCATTCCATGGTCACATTTATCAAATGTCTTTGCAAAGTTCATATATACTATATCTGCATTCTGATGGCCAGGTAAGTTACGGGCTCACCATAGCCCGTGCTACTTGGAATTTGTTCAGAGTAGCTGAATCTAAAACAACAACAACTGCATTCTGTTTTTCTTCTAATACATCAGCAATTTTGCTCTAATAATTGAGTAGCTGCGAAAGGCATGATCTTCCTACTCTAAATCCACATTGGTTTGGGTTGTGGAATTCATTGGTCTCCATAAAACTGTAGACCTGACTCCTGATCACTCTCTCAAAAACTTTTGTTATACGAGACATTATTTGTGACAGGCCTAGAATTCTTAGCCAGTGCTTTGCTCTTTTCCTCTTGTAGGGGAGCTATATCAGTTGATTTAAGTGCTTCTGGTATTTTTGGTATTCTGATATATTGGCAAACACAGCTGGGAGAACAGCAAATTTACAAATGTTATGGGCACACGGGTAGACTACAAGCTGACTTGGCTTAATAACTTTATTATACAAAGTTAAACAAAATTACTTAACTGATTGTTACAAAATGTGAACATTAAGAGGAAACTGAAGGAAGATTCCTACAAGCTATCGATTGCTTTGAATTCCACCAACGGAGGGCAGAAACCGAGAATGCACACATGTATACGTATACAGTACTTAAAACAAAGAAAGCAAAAGGTCATCCTAAATGGAAATGAATCTGACTAGAGAAATGTGGCAAGTTAGATACCACAAGGTTCCAGCTTGGGGCCAACCCTTTTTGTCATATATTGTACATCAGTGACATAGATTAGAATATTAGAAACCACATCATCAAATTCTCAGATGACACTAAGATTTATGGTAAAGTAGGAAATTAAAATGATATCAAGAACTTACAAAGAAATCTATATGAACTAAACAAATAGTTGGAAAACTGGCAAATTCTTTTTAATATCAAAAATGCAAAACCTTACCTACAGCAATGCACATCATACCCATCAAATTAACATTATCATGCAGCCGATAAAGAAAAGGACCTAGGAATCAGAACCCATCAGTCATTGAAAGTTACACAACAAGTGGGAGCTCAAGTATAAAAACAACCAAAATCTAGGAATAATCAAACAAACCTTTGACGTCAAGGAAAAAGTGGTTATTCAACTGTTCAATCTCTGGTGTGTGTCCATCTGAACTATTCTATCCAAGAATGGACACCTTATATTCAGAAGTAGGTATCTGCTTTGGAGCAAGTTCAATACAGAGCAACAAAAATCATCCCAGAACTAAGTGGCCTCTCATCCCAGGAACAATTGAGGGCCACAGGACTAAAACTCTGCTAACCAGACATAATGGGGGCTGATCTCATCAAAATTTTTAAAATACTGTACTTAACAAAATTGGAGGATATTAATCCAGACAACTTCTTTAATTAAAGGATCACATGTAACACATACAAAGGGCAACAGCTTCAAGCTCAACAAGCCACAATGTTGGACAGAAAACAGATATTTTTTCATCCATAAAACAATAAACTCATGAAACTGCCTACCCGTTGAAGCTGTAAATGCCAAGACATTACTGCCGTTCAAAATCCAAATGGAAAAAATCATTAGGAAAAATGGGGGACCTTTGACAAACTGCCACCTTCATGTCCCTATCGTGGCCACTAAAAAGATAGGGGCCTTCAGGTAAATTTAGGTAATGCATATACATACATACATGCCATTACCTTGTAGTCTATTATGTGTACTGTAATTTAATCATTTTAAATCCCACACCTTATAAGTGTTATATTAACACTCTTAGTCCAAGTAACGTGCCTTCCATAGCCGAGCCATTTTGGCTAAGTTTCTCATAGATGTGGGAACCACATCACTGAGTGTGGGGCATGTCAAAAAATCTTAAATTTTGTTAATTTAAATGTTCTTGATTCATTATGCTTAGCTTTCAATACAATTGCAAAATACTTAATTCCCTTATTATTTAGTAAAAGTGACATATAGTGGGATTTGAAAGAAATGGTAAAACTGTACCAATTTTACATTGCTCTTAAGGCATTAAAGTACAGTATTGTATTACATCTAGGGATTCTCTTTTCAGAACCATTAATTTTATAAAATTATATATATTACAAAAATTGCAAAATACAAAAAATTATATACCTGTATATTATTAAAATAAACTTGATCAAGTTTAAAAACTTAAGTACAGTATTTGGAAAACCACCTCTTATTAGTTCACAAGGTAATTTTCAGCATACACCTCCCTGTGATAAGGTTAATGCCACCTGTTGACCACACCTGACCCCATTTTCTTTGTTGACCAAACCACACACTAGAAAGTGAAGGGACGACGACATTTCGGTCCATCCTGGACCATTCTCAAGTCTATGATGGACCGAAACATCGTCGTTCCTTCCCTTTCTAGTGTGTGGTTTGGTCAACATATTTCAACCACGTTATTGTGACTCCTCGTCCCCATTTTCTTTGTTCATTCATGAAAGGCTGTGGTCTCACTGAAACAGGTGTAGGTTCCCTCATATATGATTTTTTTTGTCAGAGGTGATGTGAAAGGTATGCTGAACAATGGAAGGAAGTCCACCAGGAGTGGCCAGCAAGAGCAGTCCTCAGGAACACAAGGCTTGTTACAGTCGAAACAAGAAGGGCCTGGTTGTTGAAGGCAGTGAACTGTCTTGGTAGCCAGCGCATTACTGGTGTTGGAATGATGTATCTTGGGATTAATTGGTCATCCTTCAAAATAATCTTTCCTGCCTCTACTCTACACAGACATCATCTTGTTGAATCGGCTCTAATATACAACGTACCCAACATGAACTTGAGTCCTGGCATTGTTGCTGTTGACTCTTCCCTTTCACAGTATATACTCAAATGCTTTAAACTTTCTAACAAATGTGACCTTACATAAGATTACCCTTCCATTTATCTTTCTTTCACTTTCCTCCTCTTTTTCTTTCTCTTGTTTACTCTTACGATCCCTTCCTTATTCCTATTACTGTCCCCTTCTTATTGGGTGGTTATAAATAGGAGCTGCCTCGTATGGGGCAATAGGCCTTATGCATTTACCTTTGTTCATATGTTTTAATGTTCTTATTCCTATTACTATCCCCTTTATTACACCTTACCTTTCGTACCTTTTGCCTTGCTTCTTCTTCCTCTAAGATTTTCTTCTCACCTCTCTCTTGCCTATTTATTGCCTCGCCTCCTTCCTTTATCACAATTGACTAGAGAATGGTCCAGGACGGACCGAAACGTCGTCGTCCCTTCACTTTCTTGTGTGTGGTTTGGTCAACATATTTCAGCCACATTACTGTGACTCCCCATCTGCATCGGGATGGCTAAGTTTTGTCCATAGACGGAGTGAACGTCTGTCAGTCCACTGGATCAAGGCTTCTTTGTGATTAAGCATTGTGTGGAAGCTAGCCAGAGTGCTGCAAGAGTTAGTATTTAGACTTTGTGTAAATACTGTGGAGGACTAGCAAGTGAATTTTTGGAAAAGTGGACTCGCCGGCATAAGTACCTCAGAAAAAGGGTACACAGGGAAATACTACCCTGTGTTTTTTTCCTTCCCATTTTTTTAAGGGAAGGGAGTACTACCTCTGGCTGGAAGAAAGGGGACCCTTAGCCTCGGAGGAAACCACACATAATGCATTGGAGGGATATATATATTGGTGTATATTTCTTGTATATATTTATCTGTATCTAGTACTTAAATACATTTGGTGGTAGTTTTGTCTAGTGTTGTTTAACCCCCCCCCTCCCCCTTTGGCTGTCTATTACTGCTCAGTTCTTGATAACTTTACCTTGACTTGGAGTTGGATCTGTGAATAGACACACACTAAGGCCCTAGAGACAGAATGAAACAAAAGTGTGTTACTGGCTAAGTGAGGCTGTAACAGTGTTTTATTATGTCTGAAATTACACTTTAGATTGCTTTGATAGAAAATATCAGCTGTGGAAAACTAGCAAATAAAGCTCGGTAATTCTGATATTAAAAATTTCTTTTACACATTTAAAGTATTACGTCCATTTCTCTTACTATATTTTAAATTTTTAAACATATGTTATTCAAGTATCTAGCGTAAACAAAACTGCATATAGGGGAATAATTACATGTATACATTTTTTTTTATTTAGTTGCTGGCTGCAATTAACAGGCAACAATGTTGTGTTTAAAATATTTGACTTGTGTGGCACTTTTGTTTTTAATCCTTGCAGATTACCAAAAATAATATTCTTTTTGATGTATGTAGATTATTTCTGCACCTAAATGTGATTATTAAATTTACAGTTAAGTGTTGCACTATTATGAATAGTAAATATACCTACAAATAACAGAATTTCTTGTGCATAATAAAGAGTAGAATAGAAATTGCAATCAAATTTCAGCCATATTAATTATCATTACAGTATATATTTGTCATGTACTCTATTATTCACTTGCTTTGTTGCTGTTTACATTCATTTCAGGCTTTGACAAATGCAAATAAATTGAAAGTATAGTAGTGCATACTGCAACACAAAAATAAAGATGCTTTTTTGTTTTCATGCAAGGATAGTTAATAAAAAGCAGATTAATTATATTATTATTCATTTTATTTAGTAGTAATTACAAGCAGTTAGGAAATACAAGTACAGCTTATGAGTGCTGTCATGCACCGTTATATTGCCATGCATACACACCAAAACTATTTAATTAAGAACTTAATTCCATCAAACAATTTTGCAGATTACTACAGTATAGGCTACTGTCAAATATGAATATAATATAGACAAATGTTAATTTATATTTTTACCTAACCTCATCCTCAAGTGGAATTTAGCAATAAGCAACGGTTTATTTAACATTTGATTCAACTACTGAATTGTATGTAAACATATAGTATTAAATACTGTAATTTATTATTATGGGATTCTGGGTAATAGCTAAACTTGCTAGTGTATCCAAAAATAACAAATGTGAAAAATTTAATATCGACGTTATCAAAAGCAACAGACACACTAAGTAACAGTCTCCAGAACCACCTTAACTGGCAATATATTGACCATAAACATTGATAAATATTCTTTTAGGGGAATCATTTACACAAGCATTTCTGGTCACAAGCATTTTCTGAATTTAATCAAGCATAAGATAATTTACAAATCATACCTCTTATAATCAAAGGAAGAATTGTCAAAGACTGAAGCATTAAAACATTTATGATCAGTAATACCATTAAATTTGTTTAAAATATGTAACTAGCAGGTGTACGATTGTCAAGGCCCTAATATACTGGAGGAAATAGCACAAACAACTTTCTTGTGTTAAAGCAAGAGCTTCAGTTTGTTACACTAATTGGTACAAGAACATTTTACAAGGAAAGGAACTACAGTACCATACCTGCAAATATTGGAACACAATTAAAAAATGCCAAATAACCCCCTAATTACAGTACGAGTTTATAAATGCCTAATACTGTACCAAACTGTAGTTACGGAATGAGAGTTATTCTCATGGTGTCTCATCTTACCGATAATCCTAGTTATACAGGAACAGTATACCGTATAGTTTTCCAGCCTCAGATTTCCGGATACGTTCTAGCATATACTGTACTACCCTCCTATTTAATTTATTCCCTCTGTCTATCACTATTTACAAAAGAGAATTTATGTCAATTTTTGGGGACTTTTGTTTTCTAAGCGTGAACCTATTGCTTCCCATTTTTGATGATGTGGATTTCAACCAATTCCTCTTTATCAGTTTTGTTGATTCCTGTCACAATTTTTATATGGTCATTATATCACCTCTTTCTGCTGTGTACTAATTTTTGTATATTTACTACCTCCAGCCTCACCTTTTGTCTCTTGCATTTTAGGTTTGGAAGCAGTTTAATGTTTTTGCTCCATCTCATATTGATATAATTCCATTTGTCAAGGACAGGAAGCCTGTACTTAGGCTTGTTTTGAGGACTTTCCCCTCCACAGATGCAAAAATGACCTACCCCAGGATGCAATCCACAACAGTTGCCTAACTCCCAGGGACCCATTTACTGGTAGGTGGAAAGAGGCACCAGGTAAAATGAAATGTGCCCAACCATTTCTGTCTCACCCAGAGATCATACCTGGTATCTCTAATTATGAATAAAGAATGTAGACCACCAGACTACAGGACTCATATGCGTGTGCATTTTGAAATACTGTACAGGTACCCTACAACTGCTGCATATTATAATTTAGGTCTCACATACGACAAACATATTCTTGAACATTTCTCCTTCCGAGTATTTAAATGTACAGTGTAATTCTGAAATTTGCAAAAGTAAAACAAAATGGGCTATATTTACAAGGCTTTTGATGTTCTCTTATGAGAACTTATTCTCCAGCATCACCCCTACATCAATCAACCAATCAATCTATCTCAATATATCAATCAGTCAGTCTCAATCAATCGGTCTCGCCGGCGCCCGGGATCGAACCCGGGACCACAGGATCACAAATCCAGTGTGCTGTCCGCTCGACCGACCGTACTTAAGTAATAAAAAACATAGTTACTGTGAGGGGGAAACCTCAAACTGTCAAGATGTCACAAGTGGAGTCCCACAGGATGTGGGACTGGGACTCAAATGTTTGATGATGATGCAAAAATTATGAGAAGAATCAAGACAGATGAAGATAGACAGACTACAGGACGACCTGGACAAACTGGAGGAATGGTCTAGAAAATGGCTACTAAAGTTCAACTCAGAAAAGTGTAAAGAGATGAAATTAGGCAAAGAGAGCAGGAGAATGAATATAAGATACTATCTGGGCGGTTAAATCCTGCAAGAGTCAAATAAAGAGAAAGATCTGGTGGAGTTGATACTACACTGAACCTGTCCCTAGAAGCCCACATCAAAAGGATAACCTCAGTGACATATGCAATATGCAAGATTGGCCAACATAAGAACTGCATTTAGAAACTTGCATAAGGAATTGTTCAGGACCTTGTATACTACTTATGTCAGACCAATCCTGGAGTCTATACCTAGTTAAACAAAAGACAAAGTTAGAAAAGATTCAGAGGTATGCCACCAGACTAATCCCAGAACTGAGAGGTATGAGCTACAAGAAAAGGCTACAGGAGTTAAACCTCACATCCCTGGAAGACAGAAGAGTAATGGAAGACATGCTAACCACCTACAAGATTCTCAGATGAATTGACAGGTTAGACAAAGAAAAACTATTTATCATGAGTGGAACACAAACAAGGAAACACAGGTGGAAACTTAGCATCCAAATGAGCCACAGAGACATTAGAAAAAATTTTCAGTGTCAGAGTAGTGAACAAGTCGAATGCATTAGGCAGTGATGTGGTGAAGGCTGACTCCATACAGAGTTTCAAATGTAGATTTGATAGAGCCTAAACGGCTTTAAAATCTGTACACCAGTTGATTGACAGTTGAGAGACGGGACCAAAGAGCCTCTTTTTGGTCCCGCCAAGAAAACACATTTTAACAATATCAACAGGAACAACATTTCTTTAAATTAATTTTTCCCCACACACTATGAGGTTGTTAGGGAATAATAGGTGTGCAGCCTGAGGGTTAACACATTCTACGTGCTAACCACTCATACAGGGAACAAGAACTTTCTTAAATCTCATCAACTCTATTGCATATCAAGCTTTCACTGATGACCCCCTTGTCCCACCTAATGGAGGAAGCCCCCAATGGCTCCCTGAAGCCATCCTACTGAGATTGCTCCATACTAAAGAGTCACATCAGTCATGGAAATTTTGTTTGGCCTACTGGGACCAGATCCAGAACACGTTCCACCCTTAGAGACATTAGTTTCAAGTTTCGAGCTAGTTTGAGTGACTCCCTTGCTCTGTGTGAATTGTTTGCAAAGCTGTTTAGCAGTTTTGAGGCTTCATTTTCTGTGACCCCTCCAGTTGTCTGTAAAGCTTCACTGACTTTCTGGAGGCTATTTTCCAGCGGGGTTGCAAATTGTCACCTCTCTCTCTGTGCTTCTATGAGGAGGCCAGGTTCTGGCTCTGGTCTCATTAGGCCAAACAAAACTTCTGCAACTGATGTGACTCTTTAGTATGGAGCAATCTCCGCAGGATAGCTTCAGAGAGCCACCAAGGGCTTCTTTTTTGTTCACTTTATTTATTCCCCTAAGAATTTTGTATGTTGTGACCATATCCCTCTGTTTATTCTCTTCTCTAAGGTTGTGAAGGTGAAGAAGGTACGAGTTTTGAAACACTTACTGATGAAATCCATGGCAGCAAGCTGGTGAAACCTTTGAGAGGCAACATCTCTTGAATGGCTAGAGACTTAAGAAAGCGAAGCTGATGACTCAAGATATGGTGTGATGAGCGAAGAAGAGATTCTCCAGTCCATTACTGGTAAGGTTGATGAAAATGAAGAGAATGATGAAGAAAATGAAGAACCACCACCACAGATAACTAAATACGTATGGTAACCTTACGAGTTCTATTGGCAAAATAATTATTTTTTCATCCAACAGTGCTTATCAGGAAAATGAAACATTATATCAATATCTGAGGTGAACCAGAGAGCTGATCATAAAGGGCCAATGAAAAAAGGAGGCAAGCAAAACTCTACTCTAATTTGATAAGAACAGAAGGCCAAACACCTTTAACCACTGCACATCACTTTAGCTGTGATGAAGCTGGGAAGTTGAGCAAATTATGGGTGCTGAGCAATGGAGCACTCGGGGTCACTCAGCCCCCGCCACCCCGTGGGACGGCAGTGGGACGCAAATATAATGTTTCACAATTATTCTGTTGTGTCTCATGCTTTTCTTCTCTGGTTTTATGCTGTAATATTATTCAAAAGTGTGCAATTTGTGGAATTTATATAGTTCAATGTGTGTGGAACAATGCTATGCTCAAAATTATGGGGCTCATATATGTGAAATGTATATTATATTCTACGATCAATCAAACAGTGTTTTTGCTGTTATTACACTATATATACACACACATTGTATATACCTACTGTATCTACATATGTGTTCACCATAACGAACCACTAAGTTGGTTTGGTGAGCCCAAAACAACAAGAGTGGCCGCAACACAGCAGCCAGCAATCTGCTGACTGATTCCCTCCCCCTTTCAACACCCACTCTCCAAAATTCTGCCTCCCACCCTACTGTTATTATTTTTATTACATTATTTACACACACACGTTATATATAAGTATCTACATGTTTTGTTCACCATAACTGTACAACAAAGCTGGTATGGCAAGTTCAGGCAATAAAAGAGAGGTCGCCCCACACACAGCTGACGGCTGCCTCAATCACTGATACAAGGCCAGACGCACTAACATTCCTTCCCCCAACCATACTGTTTGTGGTGTTATTACACTATATACACACATTATATATAAGTATCTACATGTTTTATTCACCATAGCTGTACAACTAAGCTAGTATGGTGTCCAAACAGCATAGTGGCCACTGCATGACACGTCACACAGTAGTCAGCAGACGGCAGCCTCACTCACTCCCTCACCAAAATGGCTCCTCCCAACAAACTCCTTTTGCTGTTATTACACTCTATACGCACGTTACATATATAAGTATCTACATTCGTGTTAACCATAGCTAACCACTAAGCTGGTATAGTAATTCCAGACAATAACATGTTGCCACACACCAGCCAGCAGACCAAGCTACTTCGACCCTCCCTCCCTCACCAAGATTACTCCTCCCATCATACTACGCATATTGCTAATTCTCACCATAATCCTGCTATTATCAGAATCCTGGTCACTAAATCATGTAAATGAATAATTTTCCACATGTTTATTTTGTAAAGGAACACGAGAAGTTGTTTGAAGACTTTTATATGGACGAAATAATGGTAGTGTGCTGTGGCTAGCAATGTGAACATCTTGAACAGCAGTTATTCACTGATATCTGAACATTGTACACAGTTTCTATCACAGTCAGGCTGTTCTGTAATACTATCATGGCTAAATAATACCAGATACATATATATTTGGACATTTTTAGGTGATGCTGTGGTCACAAGCTGAACAGCAATACTGTTAGCTCATGCTGCATGCGCCAACCTTGGTTACTCACTCAGTACTGAGGCCGTCACACCCAAGACTGTTGCCTACGATTTAAAAAAAAAATGGCCTGTTTAAGAGAGCCATGAGGAAGCTGGTGTGAACCCAGTGTAGCCGTGGGAGTTTTGAACGATACGCCATACCTGTTAGATCCCTGAGGCACGTAGCGCACCACCCATCGAGAGCCTCAAGGCGCGTTGCGCAGTGCAGTGGTTGACCAGTAAAGCCTCAGCAGCCGTAAATCAAGTGTTCCCAAAAATTTTTTTATCCTTGAAAATGATAAATTCCCTTCCCTGAACACGTACATCTAAAAAACTAATAGATTCAACTTACTTTGGCTGTGGGGATGTGGAGAAGGGGCCGTGTGCTGTCATCATTTGCTGTGTGCCAGTGATTGACGCTCTCAAAGGCGGTCACGCAAGCCTTTCAAGCCCCGCGAGTTGCTACAAATATATTTTTAATTATTTGTTCTATGTATTTCCAATGCGGTTTTATTTTTTTTATCATATATAAAGCATATTTGCGTTCTTTACAATATGTATACATTAAAACGTTCAAAATGTTCCATAGAACTGTAATACATGTCAGTAATGTGTCCACAATAAATGTTTTAAATTTTTTTAAATTTTGCCCCGAGAGGCGAGTTTATTGGGCAGTGCCACTCATCTTGTGAGTGGACATACCGCCATAGCAGAATGTACAACACTCCCCAATAGGAAGAAAACCCGCTGGGTTGTTCATCCTGTCACTTGTACCCAGACACAGCTGGGACTTGGATGGGTAGCTTTATCATTTCATAAGAAAAAAAATAGAGAAAATATATTAATTCAGAAAAACTTGGCTTATTAGGTAAATCGGGCCTTGCATAGCAGGCCGAGTACGACGTTCTGGCTACTAAATGTTTATTGTCGTAATATTACTTTTTCAAAATTCACCAAAAATACAATATGTACAGTTTCGCACACTATTTACACAGTAATACACTGTATTATACACTCAGTACAGTACTTTGGAAGTGAGTGATAATCAACAAAACAGTCCATGGTACACAGTGTGACCGCTCTCGTTGCACCAGGTACAAACAGATTTTCGCTCCTTGTTTCTTTGTGTGCTTGCAAATAACACACTCATGTACACCCTTGGCTTTAGTACCTGTAGGTGGTATTTAGCCAAGCTTGTGAAGTGTAGGGTAGTCTTGAAAAGATCACTTTGTAAGGTATTCTGGAAGAGATTCAGGTATCGAGGAAGAGATTCAGTCATTCTAGAAGAGATTCAGCCATTCTGGAAGAGATTCAGCTATTCTTGATAAGATCGATGGAAAACACCACTATGGAAGCTGCTAACACTGTTCATCTATGCTACCTGTATCAGATGCATCATCACTGAACACAGAAAACGATTCATTTATGTATCATCTATAAAAAAAAAACTGCAGATAACACGGGTGAGCAAGGGTGGAGCTCAGCTACAACTGGATATGCTCCCTATATCGTCCTCAACAGTGCTGTATCATTTGCATCCGACCCTTGTGTTATGTCCTTATTGTGCCTAGCTTCATCAATATCATGACCCTTATGTTCTTCAAACAATAAGATCTAAATTTCACTGATGGAGTGAGATCTTTCAACACCGTGTCCGACAGATGTTTGGGAGCCAGAGAGTGCGCCACCCTTGGTTGCTCATTTAGAACTGATCCTGCCAGCAACCCTAGGGAGATCTGGGAATTTTTTCAAGATGGCTGCATCTCACTGAAGGTCCCAGGAGTCCATTTCGTACCCAACCTACAGCACTCGCATTTCGACTGTGCACGAAAAAATAAAAAATACTTTTGTTGAGTGGCGCAGTAATGGGCAAACAGCATTTGTTGTTAGGCACAGTGCAGTGGTTAACCACTGCACAGCTCTGCATTAAAATACGACACACCGGTGGTGCGCCAAAAATAAATATTTCCAAAATAATTATTTTCTCTTCTAATATTGTTAAAATGCAGTCTCTGATCACTGGAAACTAAAGAAAAAAAAAAAAAAAAAAAAAATTGTATGCGACATACTTTAGCTGCGATGGAGCTGGGAAGTTGAGCATATTATGGGCGCTGAGCGATGGAGCGCTCAAGGTCACTAGGCCCCGCCACCCAGTGGGGCAGCAGTTGCCGCGAATATAATGATTCACAATTATTTTAATATTTCTCACTCGTTTCTTCTCTGGTTTTATGCTGTAATATTATTCAAAAGTATGTAATTTGTGGAATTCATATAGTTCAATGTGTGGAACATCGCTATGCTCAAAATTATGGGGCTTATATGTGACATGTATATTATATTCTACGATCAATCAGTGTTTTTGCTGTTATTACACAATATACATACACTTATATAACTATCTACATATGTGTTCACCATAGCAAACCACTAAGTTGGTATGGTGAGCCCCAAAAAATAAGAGTGGGCCTCTACACTTAGCCAGCCCTCCCTTACTCCTTCAACACCTAACTCGCCAACATTACTCCTCTCACAATACTGTATGTGGTGTTATTACACTATATACACATTATATATAACTATCTTCGTGTTTTATTCACCATATGTACAACTAAGCTGGTATGGTGTCCAAACAGCATAGTGACCACTGTATGACAAGTCGCACAGCAGACTCACTCACTCCCTCACATAAATGGCTCCTCCCAACATAAGCCTTTTGCTGTTATTACACTATACACACGTTATATAGAAGTATCTACATTTGTGTTCACCATAGCGAACCACTAAGCAAGGTATAGTGATTCCAGACAATAACATGTTGCCACACACCAGCCAGCAGACAATGCTATCTCCCCCCTCCATCCCTCACCAACAATATTCCTCCTCCCACATTGATAATTCTCACCACAATCCTGCTATTATCAGAATCCTGGTCACTAAATCATGTAAATGAATAATTTTCCACATGTTTATTTTGTAAAGTAACATAAGAAATTTTTTGAAGAATATTAGATGGGCGAAATAATGGCAGTGTGCTGTGGCTAGCGCTGTGAACATCTTGAACAGCATTTATTCACTGATATCTGAATACTGTACATAGGCTTTATCACAGTCAAGCTCTTCTGTAATACTATCATGGCTAAATAATACCAGTTACTGTACATTTATATTTGGAAAATTTTAGGCAATGCTGTGGTCAAAACTTGAACAGCAATGCTGTTATCTCATGCTACGTGCGCCAGCCTTGGTTGCTCACTCAGTATCGAGGCCTTCATACCCGGGAATGTAGTCCATGATTTTTGTTTTAAATGGCGTCTGTTTAGGAGAGCTCTGAGGAAGGTGATGTGAACCCCATGTAGCCACGGGAGTTTTGAATGATACGTTATACCTATAAGATCCCTGAGGCACGTTGCGTACCACCCGTCAAGAGCCTCAAGGTACGTTGCGCACCACCCGTCGAAAGCCTCAAGGCACGTTACACAGTGCAGTCGTTAAAGACCTAACACTAGCATATTCATGCAATTTCCTTGGTACATATTTACAATGCAGGTAGAGAAGCAGCCAATAGGAAAAGTTAACTTTTCTGAAATGTTAAATAGTTTTATTGCACTGAACCGTCTAAAAGTTGATCTCTTTTAGCCTAAAAAATCAGAGGAGAAGTGTATATCTTCCTCTAATTATAAAAGTTGGCAGGTCAACATAAGATTACATCAAGGTGTCACTGTGCCAATGATTAATAAGTGGTAATGTGGCAGAAAAAACCAGCGTTGAATGTAATGAAACGCCATTTTCTGGGTGAGTCCCGGAGGCTCCCCGGAGCTATCCCAGGCTGATATGCTAATGTCAGACTTTGGCATCAGTCATGTGTATGGAGTTCTTAGGCCTACCGGGGACCACGGCCAGAACCGGGCCCCCTCAGAGAGGCAAGGGGAGCAATGGCCTATAGAAGCCCCCGTGTAGTTAGAAGCATTCTATGTCTGCCATCGACCGGAACAGGCACCCAGAAAGGTAAGCGCCCCAAAACAAACCCCTATTCTGGTTAAAATTGCTACCTAAAACCGAACTAGTGGATAGAACTCCCCAACCGAAAACAAGCAAACTAGTGTGACGTCACACACTGCCGCGCCGCTGTCTGCGCAGCTCCCCCCTCCCCGGGAGGGGGAAGGGGGAGCCCCAGACCCCCCGCGCCGGCTACCCACACCTCAGTTCTTGAGGCTGGATGTCAAAAAAGCGAAAAACCGCCGACCGGAGGGAGGGAGGGATGCCGGGGAGCCTCCGGGACTCACCCAGAAAATGGCGTTTCATTACATTCAACGCTGGTTTTCTGGGGGGAGCCCCGTCGGCTCCCCGGAGCTAACTACCCACAGACAGAAAAAGAGGGACTTACCCGGGAGGCGGTCGTCGCTCACCCCTCAACTCGAAGCCAAGACAACTGGCAGCAACCGCCGACCCAAAGCAACACAGGCCCGACGAGGCCCAGGGACATTCACAAGGTAATGAGCAGCCAGGACCCTGTTCGACCGCCAAAATCCCCGCGCCCGAATATCAGACCAAGACATATTCCCAAAGACTGCAGCAAGAGCCGCGAACTTACGAACGTCATGGGCACGGGGATAGACCGCAGGCTGGCTGGACCTAATAACCCTGCGGACGACCTGAGAGACCCGAACCCGCGAACAGGGAAGAAGGGAAACCGGATCAACCCACAGCGCGTCCCCGGACACAGAAGCTGTGGCGCGCAAATAACGGCGAAGCGCCGCAACCGGACACAAAACATGATGCACCCCCGGCTTGACCAACCAAGCATCAACCACCCATGGACCCCTCCGGAACGCAGCAGTCTCATTCTTCGCCAGAAAAGAAGGAGACGGCTGCAAACGAACAAAACTATCACCACGACCAAAAGAGCAGAAACCCCTGCGCCGGAGGAGAGCATGAAGCTCCCCTACCCGACCCCCAGAGGCCAAAGCCAACAAGAAAAGTGCCTTGAAAAAAACAATCCTGGACCGAAGGGGCCACAACGAAACGAGGAGATGAAAGGAAAGCGAGCACTCTGTCCAAAGACCAGGACGGCTCAGGCGACGCATGAGCAGGCCGGAGGTGAAACAATGCACGAGACAGCTTGCGAAACGGCGCAGACGTAACATCGATACCGAAAGCAAGCTGAAGCGGCTCCGCCAGCGCCGCACGATACGAAGCGACAGTGTTAGGCATAAGATGACGGTCCTGAAACAACCACGAGAGGAAGGACAAGACCACCCGAACAGACAAAGAGCTAACACGACGAAGACGCAAAAAGAAACGGAAGGACCGCCAGGAAACTTCATACTGCCGCCGAGAAGAAGCCCTCAGGTGGGACACCAACAAGGAGGCCACCTGATCACCATAGAGATGATGATAGACTCGAGTCAAGAAAACCATACGCGAAGACTCGAGGAGAAGATCGAACCAGCAACGTGACGTACCGGCCCGATCTGCTGAAAGAGGCGGAGCCGCGGGAAAACCCTCGGGTTCGGACACCGAGCAACCAGCGCCTGAAACCAAGGCTGGGCCGGCCACCAAGGGGCCAGAAGAACTCTCCCCCGGTAAGTCTCTAAGCGAGTCAGGACCTGGAGCAACAGCCGAACCGGGGGAAAGAGGTACAGGAACCCCCACCTCGACCAGTCGAGCCGAAAGGCATCGACCCCGACGGCCTCGCAATCGGGGAAGGGCGCCGCATAAACGGGAAGACGCCGCGACCACGCCGACGCGAAGAGGTCCACTTCGGGGCGCCCGAACGTCTGGCAAAGACAAAGGAAGGACTCGTCGTCGACCGTCCACTCCGTGGAGAGGGGAACGAAGCGAGACAGGGAGTCGGCCAAGACGTTGGACACGCCCCGTACGTGAACCGCCAGGAGAGCCAAACCCCGAGAACTCAGCAGACGAGTCACCCGAAGCGACCAACCCCAAAGAGACAAGGACCGCATCGAACCCCCGCGGTTCAGGCAATGAACCACCGGAGAGCAGTCCGAATGGAGCCGAATCGTCGATCCGCGGGCCACCCGAATCCTCCCCAGAGCAAACCACACTGCCGCGAACTCCCGCACCGTACTGTGAGCTCGACGGAAGGACGGATCCCAACGCCCCTGGCCGGCCTGGTGAGCACTGGTCACAAAACCCCAGCCGAGAGACGACGCATCCGTGTACACATCGAGCGAGGGCTCGGGTAGGCGCCAAGGCACTGAACCCCGAAAAACCCGAAGAGGAAGCCGGTGACGCAGCAACCGAGGGTCCTCCAGAAACAGACGAAGGCGGGACCGCAGCCGCAGGAGAGACTCCGGAGGGAGAGACAAGGAGGCGGTTCGAGAGTCCCACACGAGACCCAGCCAAGTCCGAACCTGAGAGGGAACCAGATGGGACTTCCTCCAGTTCACCAAGAACCCGAACCCGGCGAGCTGGGAAAGAACCAAATCCCTGGCTAGCAAGCAAGCTGACTGGCTGGGAGCCCAAACCAGCCAGTCGTCGAGGTAGGCCAACACCCGAACACCTAGGAGACGCAAACGAGCCACCACAACCCGTGTAAGGCGTGTGAACACGCGAGGTGCCAGGTTCAACCCGAACGGGAGACAACGAAAGCGGTAACTCAGACGCCCCACTACAAAACCGAGCCAGTCCCTGAACCGCGGATGAATCGGGACATGCCAATAAGCGTCCCGGAGGTCCAGGGACACCATCCAAGCTCCCGGCTCCAAGAGGAGCCGAACCTGAGACAGCGTAGTCATCCGAAAGGAGGGGCAATGAACCCAGGGGTTCAGACGGGACAAGTCCAGAATGAACCGCAGGTCCGCGCAGTCCCGTTTCGGAACCGGAAACAGACGGGAAACCCATCTGAGGGACGACGTCGTTTCGACGACGCCCAAGCGTACCCACTCCAAGACGACTCGACAGAGCGCAGGGGAAGAAGCCTGCCCTGCCAGCCCCGACCCCCCAAAGGGGGGAGGGGCCACCCAACGCCACCGCAGGCCGCGAGACACGACCCGAAAGGCCCACGAATCGTGGGACCAGGCGCGGGCGAACAGCGCAAGCCGCCCCCCCATCGCCCCGTCAAGGGGGCAAACCGCGAAAGGGCCGGCGACCCTTACGAGACCCAAAACCCCGTACAGCGCGAACACCGCGCCGACCAGACGAGGGAGGGTCCGCAGGAGGAGCCAACCCCAAACCTGACACCAGAGGCCTACCACGACGAGAGGAACCCCGAGCCCTGGCACGACCTCTCCGGGAAGACCCACCCCGGGACCCCCGGAAAACCAACAAGTCCGACATCGGACGACAAGCCGCCGACGCAGCCTGAATAAACTGCGCCACGGCCGACTCCCCAAACAGGAGAGGACAAAAAGGTGAAGAACGCCTAAGAGCCAGAGCCCAAGCAGATTCCACGGAGGAACCCAGCACCGCCTGCCGACACGCGAGACGGGAAGCATAGAACAGGGAAACCGCATCCCGCAAAATCGGCGTGAACAGCTTCAACAAGGCAGC
Organism: Procambarus clarkii; assembly: GCF_040958095.1. NCBI lineage: Eukaryota > Metazoa > Arthropoda > Malacostraca > Decapoda > Cambaridae > Procambarus > Procambarus clarkii. Next base: position 40,307,863 of record NC_091167.1, read on the forward strand.
CGACGAACGCGCAGCCGAGGACAAGGTGCCGGACCCCGGGACGGACCCAAGCGTCCCCACATCCTCCACGAGCCAATCGGAAGACAGCTCCAGGAGGGAAAAGAACCGCAAGGCCGAACACAAAAGGCCCCGAGCGCGCAAGTCCTCCGCCACGAGCGCCGCCGAAAGGGAGGGAACCTGCACATGGAGCTGAAGAACGCCCACATCGCGGGGAAGGGCAGGGGCAAACAAGCACTCATTCAGGTACACAAGTTCACCCCCCAGGAAAACCTGAAGCACCGTGGAAGCTTCCCGCCACTCCAGCGTGCGGGAACGACAGAAGGAATGCCAGGAATCCAGACCAAACAAGGGGCAGTCTGCTAGCCAGGACGACTCCGGAACCTCAGAACGGAGCCAGAAAGGGAATGAAGTCCCAAACCTGAACGTGGACGGATCCATTTCCGAGGCATAATCCGGGTCACGCAGGAGGTAAGCTGCAAAGGCCGCTCGCACCACACCAGGTTGGATGCGATAAGCCGAAAACCTCCGGAAGGACGGAACCGACGTACCCGGGGGAACACGGAACCGAACCCGGGGAGGGGCCGACACCAAATCCAACTCGTACGCAGAGGGGGGGAAAGAAAACCCCACTCCTTGTAACAATAAGCCCCGCTCAGTGGGAAGAAAAACCCAGGCGGGGTCCAGCGGGGCCCAAGGCCCCCAAGTCAGCCCCTCCCCAGCCTCGAGGTCCGTCACCACAGGACCCGAGGCCGAGTCCTCTCCCCAAGCCCCGACCCCACAAGACAAGGACGGAGCAGCCGGAAAAGCTGGAGGAAGGGGGGCCCACTGGTCAGACCCTGAAGCTTCGGCCGGGAGACACGACTCGAATGCCTCTGCCGCCCCCCCGGAAGGGGCAACCCCCGAAGCTGCCCGAGTCTCGAGATCAAGTAACCCCTGCTCCGACCCCGAAACCCTCAGACGCTTCGGGGCCGGAAGCAGGGGCGGGGGACCAGAACGAACAGAAGGGGAAGGACGAGGAGGTGCGGACTGAACCAGGATCGAAGCGACCCCCACCCCCAAGTCCGGGTCTCGAAAAGCAAAGCGGGGCAGCCCCGGGGCATCCGGGGAAGCAACCAACCGAGCGCGTTGCAACAGACGAAACCTAGACTGCAACGCACGTGCCGCCTGTACCCGAATAGAATCATCAGAGGATTGGGTAAATTGAGTCACAAGCAAGCAGCAACACTCACAGGACTCAGGGTCGAAAGTATCACCGACCCAACAGGCAGCGTGGCAGAGGCAAAAACAATGAGGGTCACCCTGAGACAAGGGGACCGAGCAACCCTCAAACTCGCACACAGCGAGTGGGGACTCCGAGGTCACATCCATCGGACCCACGCGCCCCCTAGGGGATTCCCAGGGTCCTGAGCGTTTACTTTAAGAGGACTCGCGCTCAGGTAGTCCCAGGCAGGGTGCTGCAAACCGGCGCCCAAAACTACCAAGCAAACTTCTAAAGCTGAACCCCAGGGACGTGTACACTCACGGGGACCTAGCAGGGGGCGCCACCGAGGAGAACAGTGGAAGGGCAAAAACAAACTGAATAAAATGACAGAACCCCCCACCAGGCAAAAAGAAAAAGAAAAACAAAACCCCGCAAGAGGACAGCGAACCCCAAGGAACAGAGCCGGCCGCGATGTCGGGAAATACAAGCTGAGCAGCACCCTGCGCCCCTACCAGTGCAAACTGCCTCTTACCTGCCGGTAACAAGGGAGAACAGAACACCCAAGAGCCCAACAGGCGGCCGAAAAACCGAAAGGTAAAACGGACCAGCAGAGGCAGACCCCGAGGAGCCTGTGGAAGGTGGCCCCAAGCCCCAAGGGCAGTACTTACAGGGCACCTAGGGAAGGCAGCCCTAGGCGCATGCAGCCCGAGTACTGAAGATAACTCCTGGCTCTCGCACCCACAAAACTAACACCACACACAAAGCACAGTGCAGTAGCGACACCGGAGCCAGAGCACACGACCATCGCCTATAGCATCAGCCTCAAGAACTGAGGTGTGGGTAGCCGGCGCGGGGGGTCTGGGGCTCCCCCTTCCCCCTCCCGGGGAGGGGGGAGCTGCGCAGACAGCGGCGCGGCAGTGTGTGACGTCACACTAGTTTGCTTGTTTTCGGTTGGGGAGTTCTATCCACTAGTTCGGTTTTAGGTAGCAATTTTAACCAGAATAGGGGTTTGTTTTGGGGCGCTTACCTTTCTGGGTGCCTGTTCCGGTCGATGGCAGACATAGAATGCTTCCAACTACACGGGGGCTTCTATAGGCCATTGCTCCCCTTGCCTCTCTGAGGGGGCCCGGTTCTGGCCGTGGTCCCCGGTAGGCCTAAGAACTCCATACACATGACTGATGCCAAAGTCTGACATTAGCATATCAGCCTGGGATAGCTCCGGGGAGCCGACGGGGCTCCCCCCAGAAAAGTATATATCATGTTCAAACCACAAAAAATGTTCTAGATACTGTATTCAGTGTTCCCAGGATGTATGATATGGTATAGTGTACCATTGTTGAGAATAGGAAGACACAGACTTATTGAGTTTTGCTTAGCTAAGGATAAGGGTATGGTATGCTATTTTGGGGAGAGGATGATTTAGGCTAATTGAGGGTCACAATGGCAATGCTGTCTACAGTCACCTAGACCCCCCCCCCCTCCCAAGTGCTTAACTGACTGTGACATACACATCATTCACAAGATTCCTATTTTGAACGAGTTTTCTATATAAAACTTCTGTTCTTTCATTTATTACTTTCACTTCAATCATTTTGTTCTTAAATGAACAAAATTGATATTGCTTCCTAATTCAACTTCTTACCATGTCTTATTTAATGTTAAATTTATGTCTTTGAAATATATATCGACATAACCCCTTTCCTGAAAATACCGACTTGTAAATTATGATCAAAACTACAAATACCCACAGTATTAAACTCATAAGCATGCCTAAACTGCCTTATACATTTAATTGAAGAAACATTACACAAGCCAATGGGCAAACAAGCACTGAAGTACAATACACATAGCCTGTCTATACGTGTGTTAAACAAACCTGACATAACATGCTTCTCCTAATACTATGTAATGAAGAATCCTGCGTTAAGTTTAAGTGTGATGCTGGCAGTCATCTAGCCCTTTATGTTGTTACTACCTTACCTTCAATATTTTTCTACTCGTGATGTCAACGGAAGGTATAGGTGCTCTTGTCTTGGGTGGTGGGGGCTCTGGTGCCAAACTCAAGTCGAAGGTTGCCAGAGGTTTGTTTGAGCTCAATGATGATGATGATATTGGTGTGAAGGAGGAAGTTGTCCTGTGAATTTAATTGTTCATGTTATTCCAACCTACAGATAATAATTTTAAGGTAATAATATATACTATACAGTATATCTTGACTAGATTTCCACCGAGTTGTAACGTATATGACATTAATAATAATACGTATCCAGTACAAGTATTGTAGAATACCCAGTACTACAAAAGTAATCAACACTGGAACAACGACCATCAATAAAAAACCAGCGTTAAATATAATGAAACGCCATTTTCTGGGCGAGACCCCTGAGGGGTTTGCAGAGCTTACTAGGCAGATATGCTAATGTCAGACTTTGGCATCAGTCATGTTATGTGTATGGAGTTATGTGGGCCTACCGGGGACCACGAGCCAGAACTTAGCCCCCTCAGAGAGGCATGGGGAGCAATGGCCTATAGAAACCCCCGTGTGGTTGGAAGCATTCTATGTCTACCAATGACCGGGTTAGGCACCCAGCAGCCGATGCAAGGCCCTCGGAAGGCCGAACCCAGTAATCGTGAGAGAGGTGGAAGGGAGGTCCCCAAAGGAACCAGAACAGCCGACAAAGACAAACCCGACCCAGCGGGTAAACTATCATCGCAAAGTTCAGGCTCCTGCACAAACCCTCGAGCAACCTCTGGGTGACCCGGGAGCCCCCAGAAACAGGCGCAAGCGAGACTGCAGCCGGAGGAGAGACTCCCAAGGAAGAGACAAAGAAGCGGTCCGAGTCCCACACAAGACCCAGCCACAAACGAACCTGGGAGGGAACCAGATGGGACTTCCTCCAGTTCACCAAGAACCTGAACCCGGCATGCTGGGAAAGAACCAAATCCCTAGCTAGCAAACAACTGGACCAGCTGGGAGCCCAAACCAGTCAGTCGTCGAGGTAGGCCAACACCTGAACACCTAAAAGACGCAGACGGTCCACGACGACCCGCGTAAGGCTTGTGAGGTGCCAGATTCACCCCGAATAGGAGACAACGAAAGCTGTAACCTTGACGCCCCACAACAAAACCGAGCCAGTCCCTGAACCCAGGATGAATCGGGACGTGCCAATAACTGTCCCGGAGGTCCAGGGACACCATCCAAGAACCAGGCTCCAACAGGAGGCGAACTTGAGACAGCGTGGTCATCCGAAAGGAGGGACAAGTCCAGAATGAACTGCAGGTCTGCACAGTCCCATTTCAGCACTGGAAACTCATCTGCAGGACGATGTCGTTTCGACGACGCCAAAGCGAACCCGCTCCAAGACGAAAGGGCCGGTGCCCCTTACGAGACTCAGAACCTTGCACAGGGCGAATACCGCGCCAGCCAGACGAAGGCAGGTCCGAAGGCAGAGCCGAGTCCAAAACTGGTACCCGTGGCCTACCACAATGAGAGGAACCCCGAGCCTTGGCACAACCCCTCCAGGAAGGCGCTTCCCCCCCCCCCCCACGGGACCCGCAGAGAATTAACAAGTCAGACATAGGATGGCAACTGGCCGAAGCAGCCTAAATATACTGCGCCACGGCCGAAGGAGCAAAAAGCAGTGGACAAAAGGGGCAAAGACATCCATATTTTCAGAAATTGATATTAGAAAATTTTTTGAAAAATAAAAACATTTTGTTGATAAGGAGAACAGCTCCTAATTGGAACTGAAGGATTATGCAGTAATAAAGAGATGCAAGCACCTGTCCGCTGCTCACAGAAGAAGAACAGTAGTAAAAAAGTTTCCACAAAGTGGGTATAGAATTCTCTACAGGGGTATATGCATATAAGGTCTAAAAGCCCGGTGTGACTCCCCACAACAAAATCTAAAGTTAGCCAAGTTACCCATGAACGAGCACCAATTGGCACACCTGCACTTATGTACAGTATATACTCGTTCAGTTTGATAACATAAATTTTCGTGCTACGTGTTTCATCTTGGTATCAAATTGTTCACAAAATAAAGGCACGTATTTTAAAACTAGTTCCATAAAAATAGAACAATAAATGGAATTTTAACAAATATTTTAACATTTGGACGCTCATCACCACAAAATTATTTATATATTTCCAGTATTCTGACAAATTTTGGCGTTGCTTACGCTGTCGAGACAAGAGTTTAAATACTGGTGGAAAACTTTCCCATTCTATCACAGATTACAATTAATAATTTGCTCATATGACAAGTTCGATCACACAAGTGGACCGCACAAGTGGTCCACAAGTGGTCCACAACCTTATGATGTTGGGACAGAGTGGTGGAAAACTTTCCCATTCCATCACAGGTTACAATTAATAATTCCTTCATATGACAAGTTGGATCACACAAGTGGACCACACAAGTGGACCACACAAGTGTGGTCCACTTGTAAGCTTGTAAGCTTGTGGACCACAAGTGATCCACAAGCTTACGATGTTGAGACAGAGTTCACAGAGTGGTGGAAAACTATCACAGATTACAATTAATAATTCCTTCATAAGACAAGTTGGATCACACAAGTGGACCACACAAGTGGACTATATGAACCAAACACCAGCCAGAATGGTCCACACAAGAAGTGACGCATATTAACCAAACACCAGCCAGAGTGGTTCACACAAGTGAACGACTGAGTTTCAATGATTTTTATTCACCGATTTGTGGCACACGTATCTTTGTAAATTAATTTAAAGGCTGAAGCGTGAATAGCTAGCTAATGTGTTGAAATCTTATATACATTTTCTGTAATGAAACAAGATGAGTATGGGTGGACAGATATGGGAATACTGTACAGTAAACCTCACTTTACAGCGAGGTTTCACTCACTTTCGTCTGTGTCGTCATAGTTCTGACCCATGACTTTGAACGTTTCAGATTAATAAATCATTTCTAAAACTTACTTTATTCTTTTGAATAAAGACAAGTTTTGCTGCCTTATGGCAGCAACTCAGTAACTCAGAGCTGGATTGAATATTCTAGCACCAAAATATCCTTGCACAGCCATTTGAAAAGTTTCCTTTGCAAATTGTCAATTGTCCTGACTGTAACACCCCTGTCCTAATGACCCAAAAGGATGATGTATGACGAGGCAATAACTAATTATAGTCATTTTACTTGTTGTAAACTGCCAAAAAAATAAAGTATTGAACAGGATTCTTACCTTGTCTGACTTGAAGTCCCAGAAAGAGTTGTGTGTTTACCATCATTATAATCCTTTTCTTTAATAAGTGATAATACAGGTAGGAAAAGGCCTCGAAAATTTGGACAAGTAAATAAATGGCGACCATTCCAGGAACCATCACAGCCATTGACCATATCAGAATCCTTAAAAAAAAAAATATGAAAATATATTAAATACTACAAACTCTTTTGTATAAATACAATAAAATCCTGCTCTCTGAAACAAGTATTTCCATAGTAATTTGATACAAATATTATTTTAATTTATTAATACAGTACAGTAGGCATTCACACAACATGAAGAATGTGTTCTGTGAAAAACTTTATGCTGTCCGAAATCACTCGGTATACAATGATTACAGACATAACTGTGTAGAACCATGATATGAAAAACTTCTGTAATCCCTTCCACTTTCTTCCAACAAGTCCAGCCATCCCTAACCCACCTAGGGTAAACATGATCCTATTCCAATCATCCCCCTAGAACCACCACTCCCACAAACATTCCCAACAATCACACAAAGACAAATCTCACATAAACACCAACATGCCAACGCCAGAGTGGTAGATTTTGGAACAAGTTAAGTGAAAAGGTGGAAGCCAAAACAGTCAGTAGTTTCAAAACATTATACGACAAAGAGTACTAGAAAGACTGGACACAACGAGTGTAGCTCTCATCGTGTAACTACACTTAATTATTAAGTACGTACAATATATATATGGAAATAAATTGCCATCCACAATTCCATGGAAATAAACATTCCATTCACCTAGACTGTATGGGTCTCGAACCGTAGACCCTACACATGTGAGGCCTTAGCACTATCGACTTGCCTATGAGCAGGTATATTATAGTGGTCACCAGAGGCAGAGGCACGACCGCACCAGAACCCATCAGCCTAAGAACTAATGGTTGGGTCGCCAACGGTGGGGTCTGGGGCTCCCCCCTTCCCGGGAAGATGGGGGTTGCGCAGACAGCAGTGCGGCGACATGATGACGTCATGGTTGTTTGCTAATTTTCGTTTGGGGAGTTCTGTCTACCTGTTCGGTCTTCGGTCGCAATAGTTTACCAGAATAGGGGGTTTGTTTTGGGGCGCCTACCTTTCTGGGTGCCTATCCCAGTCGATGGCAGACATAGAATGCTCCCTATCATAAGGGGGTCTCTATAGGCCATTGCTCCTCGTGCCTCTCTAGGCCAGGTTCTGGCTCGAGGTCCCCGGTAGGCAAGAACTCCATGCATTGACTGATGCCAAAAAGTTATACGTATCCATTCAGCCTGGATAGCTCCGGGGAGCCGACGGGGCTCCCCCCAGAAAAACACAGACAAAAAGGACAGAACCACCAGAACTGACCAAAAAAAACAAAAAAAAGGGGAGGGTGGGACAGAAAGAGGTAAAACAAGCACCAGGCAACTTTATGCTAACTCTGTGAAGAAAGATGCAAGAATGACACCAACAACCCAACAATGGTGTTTGATCAGCATCATAAACACCAAACATAGAAAGCAGAACAGGTTGAACCAGCATGGATAATGGGAACCTCCAGAAATATGACAAATTTGAAGAACCAAGCAGAACCTGGAAATGATTCCCTGGGGAAACAGCCAAGTAATCAAGCTCATACATTGAAAGGGAACAGGAAAAGTCCTTCCCTGGCATAAAACACACACAGCCAATGCAACTATTAAAGTCCAGGCAGGATTGAAGGATATGCATGGACACCTCATCAGGCTCTACCCTGGCCTTGGAAGCCAACCATGATGGCCCCGGTGTGGAACTGTATTCTGTACCCAATGCTGAAAAAGAAAGACATCATTCCAAGGAGAAGGACCAGAGCAAGGTAACGGTTGTACAGGCAAAGGCTCCAAATCCCCAAAGGGTAGGGATGGCTGCCACCCTTTGGGGCACAATATTTACGTATGTAGCTTAGCCTAACATTTTAAAAGCACTACGATCGCCTTCTGTGGTTGTTCAATAAATCTCTGAACTGTATGTTTGACAAATCTTTCACCCTGTCCATGGAGGACAGAAGAAAACGTATATATGCTAGTTAGCATTGTAAATGTGTGACCATGTCTGTGGTAGAAAATAATAATAAAAAAAAAAAAAAAAAAACTTTGGGGATATTTGGGAGCTCATAGGATGGGGATTTGGGAGCTTTAGGAGGATGGGGCGTGTAGGCTCCACGGGATGGAACAACCACCCAAAGATGGCTAAATAACCCCCAAGCTAAACCCTACTCTCAGATGCTATAAAACTTGGAAAAAGCAGCAAACATGCTTTTCTCTTTTTTTCTCATCCACTCTCTTCTCTGGCCAAGGCATAAGCGAGCTTTAGCCAATCACAAGAGCCAACCTCTGGGCATCACACAAGCAGGTCACTTCTCATTGGCTGACAGTGGCATCATTCCTGAGATGTCACCATAGAGCACAGACAAATGTCTTCACTTTCCAGAGCCGGTAAATAAACTACCAACTCTGGACATCAGAGGTTGTATCCTTAGCCCAAGGACATAATAAACTATCGACTCTGGACATCAGAGGTCGTATCCAGAGCCCAAGGAAATAAAAAATGGCAGTAATTTAAAAATTGTTGATACTGTATTTTTAAGTCCACTCCTACCTACCTTCTACACACATGCTCTACTAATATATATGGGTCATAAGCCATACAGAGTATAAGTGTGGAATAACTTATATTGGGTGAGGTGGATCTTAAGAAGGACTGGCAACTTATAATAGGATATGGTGATGCATCCACACAAAACCCTCACAACAAGAAAGAGTGGAAGGTCGTCCTGATGTCTCAGAGCATCCCCCCCCCCCACCCCCACAATAATAGACCCAAATGTTGGATCACTCAGCCCCCTGTGGTCTACCAAAATGTTCTATGAATTGTGCCGTGAGAAGCATTTAACACGTAAGATCTTATACTAATGTGTGAGGTAGCATGATGCATTAATATATTTTGGAAGAGTTTTCATGTTATATGGAGACACTTGATACTGGATGCCTTTCCCCATGACTGATCACTGTCAACCTGTGTTTGGCAGCTTTACTTTGGAACCACTAAGCATTAAGATTTTATGTTAATGTGCAAGGTAGCAAGGCATATCAGCATGGTTTGACGAAGCTTTCGGTTCCTTTGAATATACATGGTTTTGTTGGTCAACCACTGAAATTAAGGCTTACATAACAACTATCATCAGCCACACCATTTTTTTTTTCATTATGCACATTTTATATATTTACCCTTGTTATTCTAGGGCCTAAAAATCCTAAATCAACCTGAAAAACAAAAAATAAAGTACTGTACCGTACTGTAAATAAAATAAAACATTACATTTGAAAATTAAGAAAATCCATTAATACTTTTGTAATAAGTATCTACACAGACAAAAAATTAAAATGTTGATTCCTGTTGTTTATTTCATATTTCATCATGGTATTACAGAAAATGTTAAGAGTTCTTGATTCTTTTGGGGTTTAATTGTATCCATTGATGTAAACACTAGCTCTTTTTGTTAACCACAGGTGACTGATGATGTGCATTCACAATTTTGCCCTACACCACTATTGTTTATCCCTTAACGTTACATATAGAGAAAAAACTTACGAATTCCACTCCAACAGTCCAGTGATTGCCCATCTCTGGAATTTTGCCAATCCAACTGACTGTACCATGGTGGGGACTATGTTCACAAGGCTCCTCTGCCCCAAGTCGTGCCAACTCTCCAAGCCAAACTACCCGCTCCCCTACTAGCACAGGGGGGCGGTATGTCCATTCTCTGTCCATCTGATGGTCCTGAAGAAATAATAGCCAGAGAATGTTATACCTAAACATGCTACGCACACATATTTCAAATTTTACTCTACACAGTACTGTACTAATTATTAAGTATGAAGATGTATCAGTTAGAGAGTATTCAGCAACTTCATTCCCTTTGACTCATTTTAAATACAGTACTGTAATGTATACAAATTCCTTAAATAAACTTATATATAAGTAACAAGATGCAGAATTATTCTTTCAACTTCTGATGATGGTATAAAATAAGAATTATAAATAATAAAGGGGGATAATATTTAAAAAAAAAAAACATGCTTATAGTTCCCAGAAACCAGAACAATTGAGCAGCCATCAGAAACTGCGGCATCCCTTGGCGAGTCCCTGGGGAGCATAATCATACAAACACCTATGATGGACGTCACATGAGGCGCTCTGCCAGACATGTAAACACAAGCTCCTCGAATCTTGTTCAGAATATTGTTTACAGCACCTTCATAAAGGATGTAGGTTGTAGTGGTAAGGTTCAACCTAAGAAAATAGTTGTGAGTAGAGGCAGTAGAGGATGTCCCTTCCTCATCAAGAAAATGTGTGAAGTATGGGAAGAACTGCAAAGTTTTGTTGAAAAAACTCACCCAGATAAAGCTGTAGCAGGCTGTTGCATTGACCTTTTAAATGACAATGTGATGTCTTACTACAGATAAGTGTTAAAATGTAGGGAAAAACAAGTGTCTTTAGACAGATTCTTAGTAAGATAAGCAAGCAGTGAGCCACAAGCAGGTCCTAGTGGTATGCGGCAAAACGTGCCAGAGAGTGCACACCAGAAAAGTCCTCACTGCCTGATGTTATAATGGAAGGGGACTCCCCTGCAAACAGTAACACCTCTCCTCCTCCTCATCTTCCATACGCCAACAGCAGTCATCAGCAAGGTAAGTAATAACTTGAACATACTTTTGTAGTGTAGATTTAGATGAATTAGGTATAAAATTTAGTTTGAAATGAGGTTTTTCAGTAGTCAGGAACGGATTAATACAATTCCCATTACTGAGCATTTCTTATGGGAAAACTAGCTTCGGTTTACGAGTTTTCGGGTTATGAGCCATCTCCAGGAACGTATTAATTAAACCGAGGTACCCTTGTATATCTTTCTGGCATCAGTCAATGCATGGAGTTCTTGCCTACCGGGGACCACGAGCCAGAACCTGGCCCCCTCTAGAGAGGGGCACAACGAGCAATGGCCTATAGAACCCCCTTCCCCCTGTGGTTGGGAGCATTCCAAGTCTGCCATCAACCGGGATTGGCACCCAGAAAGGTAGGCGCCCCAAAACAAACCCTTATTCTGGTAAAAGTATTGCGCCCGAAAGCCAAACAGGTAGACAGAACTCCCCAAATGAAAAATAGCAAACTAGCATGATGTCATGTCGCCGCTCCGCTGTCTGCACAACCTCCCCAACCCAAGGGGAAGGGGGGAGCCCCAGACCCATCCGCCAGCGACCTAACCTACAGTTATACATATAATCTACAGGCTGGATGTCAAAAGTGCGAAAAAACACCGCCAGCCTGAGGGAGGGAGGGAGGGAGGGAGGGATGCCGGGGAGCCTCCGGGACTCACCCAGAAAATGACGTTTCATTACATTCAACGCTGGTTTTCTGGGGGACCCTCATTGGCTCCCCGGAGCTAACTACACAAAGATAAGGAAAAACAGGGACTTACCCAGGAGGCAATTCGTCCTCACTCCTTAACTCGAAATCGAGAAAACTGACTGCAACCGCCAACCCAAGGCAACACAAACCCTACCAGGCCCTGGAATATTCACCAGGTAGTGAGCAGCCAGGACCCTGTTCAACCTCTAAAAACCCCGGGCCCGAATGTCAACCCAAGACATGTTGCCAAACACGGCAGCCAAAGCAGCAAACTTACGCAAGTCGCGGGCATGGGAATAAACCGCAGGCTGGCTAGAGTTAATAAACCTGCCGACAACCTGAGAGACCCGAGCCCGGGAACAGGGAAGAAGGGAAACCGGGTCAACCCAAAGCGCATCCCCAGCCACCAAAGTCGTGGCACACAAATAATGGTGGAGAGCCGCAACCGGACACAACACATGATGCACCCCCAGCCTGACCAAACAAGCATCAACACCCAAGGCCCCCTCCAAAATGCAGCCGTTTCATTCTTCGCCAGAAAAGAAGGAGACGGCTGCAACCAAACAAAACGACCACCAGGACCGAAGAAGCAGAAACCCCTGTGCCGGAGGAAAGCATAAAGCTCCCCGACCCGACCCAACCCCCAGAGGCCAATGCCAACAGGAAAAGAGCTTTAGCACGATCCGAGGCAACAGTATTCAGCATAAGATGATGGTCCTGGAACAACCAAGAGAGAAAGGACAGAGCAACCCTATCAGACACCAAAGAATACCTACGCACTGATAGGAAGAACCGGAAGGACCGCCAGGAAACTTCATACTGTCGCCGAGACGAAGCACACAGGTGGGAGATCAACAACGAAGCCACCTGCACACCCTACAAGTGATGATAAACCTGAGTTAGAAACTCCAGACGCAAAGACTCAAGAAGACCGAACCAGCCTCTTACCGGGCTGGACCAATCCGCTGAAAAAGGATGAGCCGCTGGAAGACCCTCAGGTTCGGACACCGAGCAAGCAGTGCCTGAAACCAAGGCTGGGCCGGCCACCAAGGAGCCAGAAGGACAACTCTTCCCTGGTAAGTCTCCAAGCGAGCCAGGACCTGGAGCAACAGCTGAACCAGAGGAAAGAGGTACAGATAATCCCACCTCGTCCAGTCCTGCTTCAAGGCGTTAACCCCAACGGCCTCGCGCCACATATACAGTACTGGGAGACGCCTCGAGCACGCTGACTCAAAGAGCTCCACGCCCGGAGTCCCGAACGTCTGGCACAGCCAAGGAAAAGAGTCGGCGTCGACCGTCCATTCCTTTGAAAGGGGAAGGAAACGAGACAGGCAGTCCGCCAGGATGTTGGACACCCCCCGAACGTGAACTGCCAGGAGAGCTAAACCCCAGCAGATGAGTCACCCAAAGCGACCAGTGCCAGGGACCAGGGACCAGCCAGGGACCACATCAAACCCCCTCGGTTCAGACAATGAACCACCAGGGAGCAGTCCGAATGGGGATGAATCATCGATCCACGGGTGACCCAAACCCTGCGAAACACAAGCCGCCGCGAACTCCCTCACCGTGCTGTGGACCCGACGGAGGGACAGACCCCATCGCCCCTGGCCGGCCCTGGTCACAAAGCCCCAGACGAGAAACGACGCGTCCGTGAACACACTGAGCGAGGGCTTGGGTAGGCGCCATGGCACTGAACCCCGAAAAACCCAGAGGAAGCCGGCAACGCAGCAACCAACGCAAGGCCCCCAGGGGTCGAACCTAGCGATCGTGAAAGAGGTGGAAGGGAAGTCCCTGAAGGAACCAAAACAGGTGACGCTGCCAAAGCTGACCTAGCGAGTAGACCAACATTGAAAAATTTAGGCTCCCGCAGACCCTCGAGCAACCGCCGGGTGACCCAGAACCTCCCAGAAAACAGCAAAGGCTGGACTGCAGGCGAAGAAGAGACTCCGGAGGGAGAGACAAGGAAGCGGTCCGGGAGTCCCAAACAAGACCCAGCCAAGTCCGAACCTGGGAGGGGACCAGATGGGACTTCCTCCAGGTCACCACGAACCCGAACCCGGCAAGCTGGGAAAGAACCAAACTACTGTACTGGCTAGCAGAAATGCAGACCGGCTGGGAGCCCAGACTAGCCAGTTGTCGAGGTAGGCCAACACCTGAACACCTAAAAGACGCAGACGAGCACCACGACCTGCATAAGGCATAAGATGTGTGAAAATGCGAGGTGCCAGATTCAATCTGAACGGGAGACAACTAAAGTGGTAACTCTGACGCCCCACAACAAAACTGAGCCAGTCCCTGAACCCCGGATGAATCGGGACATGGCAATACGCTTCCTGGAGATCCAAGGACACCATCCGAGCAGCTGGCTCTTAACAGAAGCTGGATCTGGGACAGCGTAGTCATCCGAAAGGAGGGGCAATGAACCTAGGGGTTCAGATGGGACAAGTCCAGAATGAACCGCAGGTCCGCACAGTCCCGTTTTGGGACCGGAAACAGGCAGGAGACCCACCTGAGGGACGTCGTCATTTCGACCACGCCCAAGCGAGCCCACTCGAAGATGACCTGACAGAGCACAGGGGAAGAGGCCTACCCCATCAGCCCCACGCCCCCCAAAGGAGGAGGAGCCACCCAACGCCATCACAGACTGTTCGAGACGACCCGATAAGCCCACAAATCCTGAGACCAGGTGTGAGCGAACAGAGCAAGCCTCTCCCTATCACCCCATCAATGGGACAAACCGTGAAAGAGCTGGCGCCCCTTATGAGAACCTAAGCCCGCACAGAGCAAACACCGCACCGACTAGGAGGTGGTGGTTCCGAAGGAGGCGCCGGCCTCGAAACTGGCGCCAGTGGCCTAACCCGACGAGCGGAACCCCGAGCCCAAGCACGACCCCTCCGGGAAGGCCCCGCCCCCGGAGAACCAACAAATCAGACATGGGGCGACAACTAGCCAATGCCGTTTGCAGATACTGTGCCATAGCAGAATCTGCAAACAGCAAGGGGCAGAAGGACGAAGACAACCTAAGAGCAAGGGCCCAGGCATATTCCAGGGAGGAAGCAAGCACCGCCTGCCGACACACGAGCCGGGAGGCATAGAACAGCGACACCACATCCCGCAGGATCGGCGCAAACAGCTTCAACAAGGCAGACGATGAGCAAGCCGCCGAGCCCAAGGCACTGGACCCAGGAACGGCCCCAAGCGCCTCCAAATCCTCCCCAAGCCAGTCCGAAGACAGCTCAAGGTGGGAAAAGAAGCGCAATGCTGAAGCCAAGAGGCCATGAGCGCACAAGTCCTCAGCAACCTGCACAGCCGAAAGGGAAGGAACCTGCTCAAGGAGCTGCACAATGCCTACATCCCAAGGAAGGGCAGGAGCAAACATGCACATCATTGAGGTGCTCAAATTCGCCCCCCAGGAATACCTGGGACCACCGTCAAAGTCTCACGCCACTCAAGCGTGCGGGACCGACAGAAGGAATGCCACTTCTCCGAACCAAAAACAGGCAAGTCCGCCAACCAGGACGACTCCGGAGCCTCATACCGGATCCAGTAGGGAAACGAAGACCCAAACCTGAATGAAGACGAATCCACGATTGAGGCATAATCTGGGTCACGCAGGAGGTAAGCCGCAAAGGCCGCACGCACCACACCAGGTTAGATGCAGGAAGCTGAAAACCTCCAGAAAGACAGGACTGAAGCACCCGAAGGAACACGGAACCGAACCCAGGGAGGGGCAAACAACAAATTCAACTTGTACGCAGAGGGGGAAAAGGAAAACCCCCTCTCCTTGTAAAAATAAGCCCTGCTCTGAGGGCTGAAAAACCCAGGGAGGGAGGGGGTCCAACGGGGCCCAAGGCACTATTTAGCGGGTCGTATTCCGGGGAAAATTAGGATGAAGGACCTGCTCAAAATGCTGTGCGTGCAAGAGTGTAAGAACTCTTGTATGTACAGGTAGGTGGGTGTGGATGTATATATGTATACAAATAAAAATATACAGTATATATAAAGAACAATACTTACCATACATATCCAAAAACAGTAATGTGTGTTCATGTACACGTATTGATATGCACAAAACTGTAACTATACTGTATATCCATAGTACTACACTTTCTTCATACAGTACTGTATAATGACAGGCTGGAGTATTTCACTTCCTTACACACTCCCATGTTTGTACTCATACATATACAGTACAGCAGAGTATCTGGAAAATAACATTCATTCCGGGTACTGGTGATAAGTAAGGGAAATCTTTCACTTTTCCTTCATCTTTTTTACCAGTAATCATGTTTTCAAATAATAATATACTGTAATTATTTTTTCAAACTTTTATTCCAATACACTAATGGACATTATATCACTACTGTATCTTAGGTGCAGTACAATAAACTCAACACTATAGGTTCACTAAGTAATTACCTAAGTGTATTGTGTGGTATACCAAGCATCTCATTAAACTTCTAAATCTCCTTAGAAGGATATTTTGGCTCTGAGAAGGGCCGAGTTTGTTGTATAAATGGTGGTTGATTTAAATTTAATGGCTCATACATCCTTATTGTGTTAGGCTTTAGGTGAGGATAGATAAGGATAGTGTCAATTAGCTAGGCTAGATTAAGTTTGGGTGAGGTTTAGTGGACCACAGGTGGTTTAATCACTTATCAGTGCTTACCTATCAGTGACTATAGGGGAGTGAGACCTAGCTCGGTATGCCCCAACTCCTAGCCATTTATACCAGGTGTACTAATTACCTCTGTCAATGCTAATGTTTTCACGGCTAGTGCCGTGTTTCCTTCTCTTTGTATTTTAAATATTGAATAATCTGCATTTAAATAACACAGTGGCAGCGGAAGCATTTAGCAAAGGTATTCATACCTTGGTAGCCCTGTAATCAAACAAATATCTGAAACATAAGTATTAGTAAATATAATGTCTTCTTTAGTAGTTACAGTACTTATTCCATGTATTAAATACAAATTACACTTCACATCAACGATTTGGCTTACAGTTGAAATTTGAACTTTAATAAAACACTTGATATTGCTTTGTCTTCCAGTGTTGCAACTTGTTCCAATGTAAAATAGTACAAAACCAAGAGTTTTGATAACAGCTGAATGCAGTATATAAAAAAAAATCAAACCAACCCCATATTTCTTTCCTTCTTCAATGTGCAAGCACGTCTGGGCCACCTGTATCAAGAGGAAAGTGAGGGGGAGTGGAAAAGAGTGAAGCACAGGTAGTCGGGAGAGAGAACTGCAAGAGGTAAACAAACCCCCTCCACCTCACGCGCACCTTAAAGCTGAACTGTTACTTCGCCCTCATACTGCCTCGTCATATTTCCAAATACAATACAGTACATAATGTTATCAGTTAGATAGCTACAACTTTAACTGAAATATCATTTATTTTTACCCTCTAAGTGTGCAATAGCTTTAAAAGCTGGATTTTACCATTTTATACCAATATGCCTTTGTATATACAGTACAGAATAAGTTTTGGCATTAACAAAAAGAAAATAATTCATACATATGTTGTGTTGTAGAATTCTGTTCTTCCTAGATCTAACTTATGCTAATTGAACAATCATTATGATACAATACTCAAAACTATGAATTATATATGTATGACTTTTTATGTACTTATAGTACCATACTGCAGAGTATTACAGTACTTATATACCATATACATAAAAAAATGATAAGAGCTACATAGAAATTCTATTTTATAATGTCAATATACAATACCTCCCCACTCCATGAAAGAGGGAAATGGGGTAATGATAGTGTGGACATATGTATGCCCACCCAATATACTTACACTTTCAGTTTGAGCTTAAAGCAGTTTTCAACACCCACAACATGACAACAGCAATGTAAAGAGTTACTTAAGGACAAAAAATAACAAAAGTAGCAGTTTCTAAATAGTATGCTTAATTAGGTATCACATATTTTAGTCTGCCATATGAAAAGGCTCTTTAATGCAGGTTTGGCTTCATGAAGAAGTCACTTGATGCAGGTATGGCTACATAAAGCCATTTGATGCAGGTGTAACTGCATGAATAAGAAGTTTGATGCAGGTGTGGCTGCACAGAGGCAGTTTATTTTAGGTGTGGCTACAGAAGAGGTCAATTGATGTAGGTGTGACTGCATGAAGAGGCCACTTAATGCAGTTGTAGTTATATGAAGAGGATGACTGATACAGGTTTAGCTACATGAAGAAGCCAATTGATGAAGATGTGGCTACATGAAGAGGCCACTTGATGCAGGTGAGTGGCCACATGTAGATGTGGCCTAAATAAGAACCCATATGATGCCACTTTATGCAAATGTGGCCATATAAAGAAGCCAAATGATGTAGCCATGACCAAAATACATAGGTATGGCTATATGTAGGTGTGGCCACGGAGGCAACATGATGCAGCTGTGGCCAAACAAAAATGGCACTTTAAGCAGGTGTGGTCATGAATAGGCCACTTTAAACAGGTGCTCACATTTCTTACCCGACAATAGTTCATTGACACTCGACACTTCCATAGAAGGAAGCCTTTTCGATACATAAATATGCAACCACTCGAGGTGAAAACCAGGTAACGGACGGCAAGACAGGAACTACCACTTGCCCTCAGCCATAATGGATTCACTACGTTTGAGCTGGGAAGGCCTAAACTCTGGGTGGAACTTATACAAACGATCATTAAACATGTGCAACACTGGGCAGGTCCTCATTTAGAGAGTGATTCACAGGCTTCCACCCACCACTCGCTAGACAGGCCCGAGGCAGCGGGCAACCCACATTTCATCTTCCTCGCCTCTCCTGCCTTCACTGTCAACACTAATAACAGCTCATGGGTCCTTGTTACACTATATATCAAATATTAATCTTACAAAGCGCTACACATTGGGCATCTGTCCTTACCCTTCCAAAAATAAACACACAAACATTGCGGATTAACTGAGTCGATGGTTCACTTTTCGTCATATAATAATAGGTAAGAATAATATAGAAAATAAATGAAGTTTTCAGAAACTACAGTAAATATAGCTTAGATTTAAAAATGTAATATGTATGTACAGATTTTATTTCATAATTATGTATGTATAGATTTTATTTCATAATATATATACTTAAATATACTTAAATAATAAATTAAAACTAGCTGTGTAAGGTCTCCATATAAGTGGAAAACAACATAAATAAATGTATGTGACCAGAATGATGACAAGGACAAGGCAGCTAAAACTGCATGTGATAAGCCTGAAATTGAATTAGATATGGGTTCCAATTATCTGCTGTAAAAAGATGAGTTAGCCAAAGAATCTGCCTTTAAAAGGAGAAATTGAGTATAACCTTGGATTGCCAATAAGCAGTCTGAGAGCAATAGTACACCAAGAACTTCAACAAAATCTTGTAGATCTGAGGCAAAGTGAAATCAACACCAGTAATTCCATCTATCATCATACTATCATGCAATAGTATGATGACTATTGCATTATTGCAATTGGCCCATACGTGGCAGCTCCTATCTATAACCACCCAATACCACTCATATACATGTCCAACCCGCGCTTGAAACAATTGAGGGACCCCACCTCCACCACGTTACGCGGTAATTGGTTCCACAAATCAACAACCCTGTTACCGAACCAGTATTTACCCAAGTCTTTCTTAAATCTAAATTTATCCAATTTATACCCATTGTTTCGTGTTCTGTCTTGTGATGATACTTTTAATACCCTATTAATATCCCCTTTGTTGTGTCCATTCATCCACTTGTAAACCTCTATCATGTCACCACCTAACTCTTCGCCTTTCCAGTGAATGCAATTTAAGCTTTGTTAATCTTTCTTCATATGAAAGATTTCTAATTTGGGGAATTAACTTAATCATCCTACGCTGGACACGTTCAAGTGAACGTGTCCAGTCCCACTCTGACTTAACCCCAATTATACTAACTCTCTATTTCCTTTGGTACAGCCATGCCCTAATCCAACTTAATATAGCACCCCCAATACCATGAGCCTCTATCTTTTTAACCAGTCTTTCATGTGGCACTGTATCAAAAGTTTTGCTAAAGTCAAGGTACACAACATAGCAAACCTTACCACTATCAAATGCCTCAACTATGCTGGAATTAAAAGGTAGCAAATTTGTTAAATAGGTAATTCAGGTAAATAAACCAGTGGAACTGCCTACCCGCCGAAGCCGTAAATGCCAAAACGCTGCTGACTTTTAAAATGCAGCTCGATAAAATCATCAAGACAAATGGTGCCACATTTGACAAGCTACCTGCTATCTGTCCTCGTCGAAATCACCTTAGACAGTGGACTTCATGTTTGTTGTTGTTTTAGATTTAGCTACTCGGAACTAAAATTTCCATGTAGCACGGGCTATGGTGAGCCCGTAAAAGACCTTCAAGTAAATTTGTCGCCCCATATAGCGGAGGTACAAGGCCAAGGCATTTGAATCTGTTTACGAAGTCGAGCTGGGAGCCATCATACAGTTACAACTTGCGGACAGCTCCTTCCTGCTTGGGTAGACGTCGAGGTAGTATGTTAATGGTGGCTAACAGGTCAATTTTGTCAGAATATTGGCTGACTTTCCTGCCTGAAACGCTGTGCATACTAGTGGCATTACAAGAGTGTAATTACTATGCTATGTATCCTCAATCCCAATGTACCTTCTTGTATATATATAAATAAATAAAATAAATAAATAATAGACTACATACCTCTTGTTTAAATTACCAATCAAGTTGTCAATGTAATCAACCAGAGCTTTATTATACCAATGTACTTTAATATACTTACTATTTTCTCTCATCTCATTTTTTTTCTTGCAATGTATCTGTTATCATTTTATTAATTCTGCTAGAATTTACCTACTTAAAATTATCTGTTACTCCAGTCCTGACCCCCTTGCTCTAAATGCCACAGTAAATACTGAGCTAAATAAAGTCCATCTTTGGCTAACTGCCAACAAACTCACCTTTAACATTGACAAAACTTTCTATATTCTGTTTGGCAATAAATCCTCTAATCAAATAAATCTCAGAATAAACAATACCCAAATTTGTAACAAATTAAATGGCAAATTCATTGGCGTCCTCATTGCCCACAAGCTGAATTTCCAGGGACACATTATAAATATATCAAAAAAAGTTTCAAAAACTGTTGGCATTCTTTCTAAGATCAGATATTATGTACCCCGCCCTGCCCTGGTGACTCTCTATTACTCCCTCATCTATCCATATCTCAACTATGGTATTTGTGCTTGGGGTTTTACTACCCAAAATCATTTACATCCTCTAATTACTCAACACAAAGCTGCTATTAGGACAATGTCCAACTCTGGCCCCAAACATCACTCGGTACCCCTACTCAAATCTCTGAATATGTTAGATATTAAGTCACTGCACATTCTCTCATGTGTATTATACATATATAAAACGCTGAACTATAATGTCAATCCTGACCTCAAAAGCTTCATTGAAGGTTGTAACAGAACCCATGAGCACCACACCAGAAACAAATACAGCTTTGATATTCCAAGAGTACGACTTAATCAAACTAGAAATGCTCTACAAATCAAGAGACCCAGAATGTGGAATGACCTTCCCAACCATGTTAAAGATTGTACCTCTCTCAACCAGTTTAAGATAAAAACGAAGCACTACCTAATAAATTCCCTGTAACCTACCTTACCCCTCTATTGTCAACCATGTCTGTTT
Source organism: Procambarus clarkii (assembly GCF_040958095.1). Classification (NCBI taxonomy): domain Eukaryota; kingdom Metazoa; phylum Arthropoda; class Malacostraca; order Decapoda; family Cambaridae; genus Procambarus; species Procambarus clarkii. Next base: position 40,329,457 of record NC_091167.1, read on the forward strand.
TATTTAAACAACGCTGTTTGTCGACCTAATTGTATTTGTGCTGCTTTTTCAACCATGTTCCCCCCTTTCTTATTTTTATTTTTATTTGTTCTCAACACATTTAATACTTTAAACTCAATTAGTATTAAGTTTTAGTCTTTAATGTTTTTCCTGCCCGAAACGCTTTGCGTAATAGTGGCTTTAGGCATTGTATGTACTAGCTCTATCTATAAATCCATCAACTTTGTATCTTACCTTGTATGTATGTACCTTACCTGAATAAAAATTTATTTATTTATTTATTATTATTTATGTTAGATTAAGGACCTGCCCGAAACGCTGCGCGTACTAGTGGCTTTACAAGATTGTAAATACTATGCTATGTATTCTCTCTAACCCAATGTACCTTCTTGTATATAAATAAATAAATTAATAAATAAATAAACTACGGACGGGTCTCTACTATCATTTGTTTACACATGTTAAACGCAAGACTCGTTTCTGTACTTGCTTGCCACACCAGCCTGGTATATTATAAGGGACAAACTACCTGCTGAGCCTGCCCGTGTACACAACCTCCAAGATGTCTCGTCTGCTGCGGCCGGCTGGTGCTCTACTGAACAATTACACAAACAAGACATCTCTGGTCAAGGTACACTTGCGTTTACATGTTTATGGAAGATGAGAGGTGAGAGGCGGGGCTGTGGCAGACGTTGTGTGGAGGTTTGGTAAGCTGAATAATCCTTACATCGTTGTGCTCCCTTACCCGACGGGTCGCCCTATTTTTTAAAGATTAAATGATCTACTCGTATCAAATTGGGATTACTTTACACCAGTTAAGTTACTTTAGTACTTTGATGGCGATTTAGTTGCTTTTGTGTGACCTTGATATTCGCCTGCGTATGGTCATACAAACCACAAGCTTCACCCACATTCATCCTTCTCTTAATTAATAATTTTGTATTAACTTGTACTCAAGAGGTATATAGGTAATCTTTAAAGCGCAATAATTAAAGTACGATAGTCTCTTGATCCTGGGTTCGATTATTTATTTTTATTTATTTATGAGGAAGGTTTATGATCTGACCACACACTATAGAAGGTGAAGGGACAACGACATTTCGGTCCGTCCTGGACCATTCTCAAGTCTATCACAAGCGACTTGTCGTCGTCTCTTCACCTTCTAGTGTGTGGTCTGGTCAACACACATCAGCCATGTTATTGTGATTCATCGCCTGCATAAGGTTTATGATTATTAGGAAGGACGAGATGTTAAGGCTTTATTTACATTCGATTGGCCTTTTCACTCACATCTGGGTATACTGTTTACCTAACAGTGAACAGTATACCAACTTGCAGTAAACTTGAGAGTTGGTAAACTGTTATGGGTTGCATGCTGGGAAAGGTCAGTTATTAGCAGAGAGACCTCATAGGTCTACGAGGCTTCTTGTCTTCCTCAACAAAACCAGGAAAAGCATTTGAAGCTGTGCATGGGGGTTGGTCTCCAACACTTTATTTCTTATGGGGTTAAGCTGTGTTATGCTGTTAATTAAGACAGCTGACAAAATACCCAAGGTAGGAAGTGGTGTTTCCTCTCATTGTAAATTAGGTCATCGTGTCTGCTACCGAAAATCTAACTTTTCATCCATTCAGAAGAGTAAGGTGGAAAAAATGTAAGGTGACCAAATTTTACATTGGCAATGTTGCACTACTGTTCTAACAAACATGATTTTGCATTTTTCAGTCCATATTATATTAGTACTTTATTTACTGTATCCAAAAATTGCAGTGCCCCATTGACTTGTACAGATTATGTAGGGGCTCGCTTGGTTTTCATATAAAGTATTAATAGATATTTTTTTACACTGCAATAAAAATGGCACAATTTATATATGGTGTGTTCGGTCAAATGACATCAAATTCTGTTAGTTTACTGTCTTGTACATCCTACTCATTCATCAAGGCTAACAGACACGTATGGTCACTGTTTGGTAGAAGGTTCCCATGTGGATTTTTTAACCTAACTTGATCATCTTAGTCTCCGTGGTGTAGTGGTAAAGCACTCGCTGCACTTCACAAGTGCTTTGGCCTGGGTCCGTATCCTGGCCGGGGAGGATTTACTTGGCACCAATCCATAACTGTAGCCTCTGTTCACCCAGCAGTGAACGGGTACCTGGTTGTTAAAATGATTTGGCGGGTCGTATTCTGGGGAAAATTAGGATTAAGGACCTGCACGAAACAGTATGCGTGCTAGTGGCTGTGCAAGAATGTAAGAACTCGTATGTGTGTGTGTGTGTGTGTATATATATATACTGTACTGTATATATAGTATATAAAAAATAAATATGATAAAGGGTTAAGTTGCTCCTTTTAGAACTTTCATATACTATTTACCTATGCTTTTCTAGAAATTGTTGGCATAATAGGATAGGTTATTGTTGTATTTGGATTAGAACTAGTTTAATAAGGCAACTTGACCCCTGGACAATGATTACAGAGCTGTGTAAGTGTGATAGACAAATCAAGGTCTTCCTAGACCAATGACTGGCTTTTCCTAGGATGCAACCCACAATAATTTTTTTAACTACCAGGCACACATTAGTTGATAGGCAAACAAAGGCATCACATATAAGGAAAGTTAAGTAATGTGTCCAAACGTCTCGCCCTGCCCATGAATCGATTCCAGGATCATCAGTTGGGGCAATGGTGCTGATTGTTGTCCTACATGGTACCTTGAAGTTAAGAATTGGCAAAGCATATTTTAGAATTATTAGGTGTAAGTGGAATTCATTTACTTAGTACTAGGAGTGTCGCCAGTCAATTTGTTCGTAAATTTGTATTTTAATGCGTTAGTGTTGTCACTTAATATTTTGGCTCGACTTTCTTGATTATATAAATGGGCTAAATATCACATTTAATTTCTAATTTTGTATATATTTAAAATAATAAAATGAGCTGCTTTTTGCATTCTCCAGTTCAAGTGACAGTTCTGCTGTCACTGGGAGATGAGGGAAGTGCTGCCAGAAAAAGGTTTAGTGTTAAAATTTATGATCTATTAAGTAGATCCTTTCAGCTTCCTCACCATGGTGCCTCTGTAACAACTGCCTGGGACCCTGGGGTTCTCTGGGGTCCAGTTGTGGCCTAAGAGGCCTTGGTTCCAGGCATTTTAGTGCTATTAAATGTGACGTTTCCTAAGTCCATGAAAGACCAGATAATGTCTGTTTCATCATAGATCAGATGACTTGAGTGGTTGCCAGGTCTAACAGGTTCATTGTTTCAACTGACTGTTGTGGAAGTCAGTCTTGGGACTGATCTTAAAGCACTCAGGACAGTGGGGACTCTCCCATTGATAATAAAGGGCCAATAGGTTACACCCACCCAGTTCTGGGAGTGCCTTTTGGCCTATACCCCAGGATCTGAGTTTTCTGAGATTGGCTATTGACTAAAGGCCTAATCTTTGAAATGAGGGTTATCCCTAGAGTACCAGAAAGGGGCATGGTAATGGAACAACTCGGGAGTGTTAACATTTTCGTAATGTAATTACTTAGTGTAGTTTCTGGATGAGAACTACGCTCATGGTGTCCCTTCACAGCACTGTCATATAACTTTTTGAAACTACCAGAAACTTGGCCTCTACCACCACCACCTTGCGTAACTTGTTCCAACCATCTACTACTGTTTGCGAAATTGAATTTTCTTATTTTTCGGCAGCTTTGTTTAGTTAGTTTAAATCTATGACCTCTTGTTCTTGAAATCCCTGGTCTCTGGAACTCTTCCTTATCAATTTTACCAATTCCCATTACTGTTGTGTACATGTGATCATACTGCCTCTTTTTCTTCTATCTTCTACTTTTGGCATATTTAATGCCTCTAACCTCTCCTCGTAGCTCTTGTCCTTCAACTATTATGTATGGACTATTATGCCATTACTGGTCAGTCACAGCTGGCATTAACTAAACCCATAGTGGGCTATTCAAGCTTCATAGTTATTCTTTTATAAAATTTGAAATACTGTATAGTAATTTAATTACTGTATTTGTTTTGGATTTTAGGGGGACTGTTTTCAGATTTGTTTCATAAGTATGCCTTTTATTGTAGCCTTGGATAAGTAATTTGTCGTCCAAGATGAACTGTACAGAACTTGAATTTGCTTAATACAGGTATGTATAAAGTTTGTGTGCTTATTACTGTACTTGTATATAACAAAATACTTTATATTCTAGTCAGCAAGATGGAGGGCTACAGCTGTCAGTGCAAGTTATGAACAAACTCTCCTTAATGTGCCACCTACTAGAGTTACTGTGCTGGATAATGGCTTCAGGGTAGCAAGTGAGGATTCAGGAGCCCCAACAGCTACTGTGGGTCTGTGGATTGATACTGGTTCTCGATTTGAAACTGATGCTAACAATGGTGTGGCCCACTTCTTGGAGCATATGGCTTTTAAGGTTAGATACATTTTTATTTTGTAAACAATTAAGTTTTTAAAATTATACTGTTCTTTACAGTAGCAACAATATTCTTGACTTTGATTGGTAATTAATTTTGGTGGAATTGTGGTGATTTTTTTTTTTTTTTTTTTAAATGGGAATCACCCCTTGAAGTAGCACTAGTCTAAACTAATTAGTGGTACTGTATCCCTAACCAGTGTGGCAGTAACATGCAAACCAATGAACAGTTTGGATTTGGAATATAAAGTCATGTACCGTACTGTATATGAATCCTATTAAGTTTCTATGGCAGTGACTTGAACAATACAGATTTAATTTCCTGTGGGAAAATTACCATGTAATGGAGTGGGAAAGGAATTGGGCATAAACCTCCATGTTACCTAGTCTATGCAAATAGAATTTTAATGAATAAATTTAAAGAAAAGTAATTGTTTAATACACTAATGAACTAACTTTATTTAGGGTACATCGAAGAGATCTCAGACCGACCTCGAGCTAGAAGTGGAAAATATGGGCTCCCATCTTAATGCCTATACCTCCAGGGAACAGACAGTTTTTTATGCAAAGTGTTTCTCCCAAGATGTGCACAGGGCTGTTGAGATTCTTTCAGACATCATTCAGAACAGCAAGTTTGGAGAGGTGAGTGTGTGAGGCTAGAATTAATTGGACTTAAAATTTGAGTTAGAGATTTTTGGCAAACAAATGGCCAAAAATTATAATGTTAATTTTTGTACTTTCCTGGTAAAGATTCAGCCAACTCGAATGCCCGGCTTACTCAAAAGGGGGGAGGGGGGTGGATTATCAATTCAGATTATCAAGCGTAGACACATTTTAAGTAACTTGAGTAATAATTGGGACAATTAAATAAGTTTATCCTTAAATTATAAAAGGTGTAAAACTATTGTAAGGCAGGGTGGGTATATAATGAGGATTGTTTTTTAAATTTTTTTCGTTTACTAGTAAGTACAATACTAAAAAACAATTATTTTTAGGGCAGCCCACTCGGTGGCTCACCAGAGCTGAAGCATTGGCACTCCAGGTCATTGCAGTCTCATCAGGCATTTCTGACAATCTCTGATGGGAAATCCATGTAAATAGTCAAAAGGGTGTCGCAAAACTAAAAGCACTTGTACAAGAATTATGGTGCAAATGAAGACGAAACAATGCTAAACACAAACGACTGAAATGCCACTCCTCTGCTTTCCCTAACCAGATTGCAATATGAGTCAACCAGGGGGTCTGGCAAGGCCAATCCTCTCACTGTTTCCTGGTGCTTGAATTTCTTGACTAGTATGTCCAAACACTTGAAAGATTATAAATAGGTTTTTGGTCAAAATATTAAAATATTTGGTAAAATTTTATTTATTGTCCTATTATCTTGGGACTAGTTTTAAAATGCGCGCCTTTACGTTGCATACAATTTGATACCAAAATGAAAGATGTAACACAAATTTGTCAGAACACTGGAAAGATATAAATAATTTTGTGATGATGAGCTTCTAGGATTAAAATATTTGTTAAAGTTCCAGTTATTGCTCTATTATTATGGGACTAGTTTTAAAATGCATGCCTTTTTATGGAGAACAATTTGATACTAAAATGAAAGACGTAACACGAAAATTGATGTTATCAAACTGAATGAGTATACACATTAGGTTGCAGTGTACAAATTAGCGCTCGTTCACAGGTAACTTTAGGCTTTTCTGCCGGGAGGCACTCCAGGCTTTTGTACATTATATTCATACACATCTGTAGGGAATTTAATTGAGAACACAATGATACCAAAACAAGCGACGTAGCACAAGAATTAAGGTGAGAATACTGAAACGAGTATACACATTTTACTGATTTTGTGCGCTCACGGGTAACTTTTGCCGACTTTAGGCTTTGCTGTTGGGAGTCACGCCAGGCTTTTGGACATTAAATTCATACACACCTGTAGGGAATTTAATTGCAAACACAATGATACCAAAACGAACGGCGTAGCACGAGAATTAAGGTGAGAAAGCTGAAACGAGTATATAATATATAACGAAACGAGTAGGGATCCATGACCTCTAAGTTGACCGCGCGCATGTCGGGTGAGCGATAGTGTTAAATGGTGAAAATCGTTATTGTATTTGATGTTAAAGTTGCTGAATACAGGGAGGATTTTAGGCATAAAAACAGGTGTCTGTAACAATACTGTACAATATTGTTTACTTTGTGATGCTTGATTTGAGTCTGGGCTTTTATATTTTAAGCTCTTAATTTATTAACAGGCAGAAATTGAGCGAGAACGTGGCGTGATCTTGCGTGAGATGCAAGAGGTGGAAAGCAATCTTCAAGAGGTGGTTTTTGACCATCTTCATTCTGTAGCATTTCAAGGAACTCCTTTGGGACGTACAATTCTTGGACCAACAAAGAACATAAAGTGAGTACATAAGTTGAATTATAATTATTTGTTCTGGGAGGGCTTTTCTTATTAACTTCCTGAGGTACCTGCCTGATTTAGCTCCAAACATAACATACCCCCTACCAGGCCCTTGTGAGTTACGAGCACCTACCGGAGACTAGAAGCAAAATCCTGGCCACTCAATAGAGACAAGGGAGTCTTGGGATATGCTAGATCAACCCAAACCAAAAGGAAAAAAAAAAAAAGGTGGAGTGCCCCAAAACGAGCAACTACGTAGAGAAATGTTAGCAACCTTGACAAACTATGCACACTTGTTAACCAGTCCCAAGCACATGTTACTTTCCTAACACCAAATGGCAACCAGCTGACGACTTCAGTAATAGGCCTGGTGTGGCTATGGCCACAGCTTGTGTTGTGGTAGTCCTTCCTGGCTTCAGTTTCAACTAAGTGTTGGCTATTCTTTATGACCTTGTCCTGCAGAGGTGTGTGTGTGTACCAATTTTACTTTGCTTCACATTAGTTTTTCTAGCCTTGTATTACACTGCACCCTTTTAGCCTTGTTTGCCTCAACTGCTTGTGGCTAGAGTTGCATCACAATTTGTCACTAGCATTGCCCCTGCCCTGTCAGGTATCTGCTCCTTGGGGAGGCATCCTCTCGAGGTTCCTTGCACTGGGTAGAGTATGGGCTTCATCTCCTTTATGGGGGAGGTTATGTAGTCGTAATGGCTTACTGCTTTCCCCTGATTTATGTGTGGGCTGCTTCCCTTCCTGTATGGGGTGGTTGAAGTTGCATAAAAAAAATTTTTTCTTATGTTAGTTTTAAGTGCTCGGTTTGGGTTCACCAACCTGCTCTTGGTCTGTTCTCTGCTTATGCCTTCCATTGCTAAATTTACCAAGGCTGGGGGTTGGTGTGGGTTTAGTACACATCTAGCACCTGGCCTCCCAGCTGGTCACTCCCCAGTCAATGCTTGTATTAACTCATGTCTTGTGTAATCTGGGATTGGCCCTTTCCTCTGAGCCTGCTGTTGCTGAATGTTGTCTACAAATGTGACAATTTTCATATTAGGTTTACTTATTTTTTCTTTTTATCATTTTAAATGTTAATATATAAATACACTAATATACAAAATGGAACAGACAGCCAAACAAACTTTTTTCTGGGTGCTATGGGGTTTTTGTTGCATGCTAATAGTCGGACTTTCTTTCTCCATCACTCCTGTGTTTGTGTGTATTCCCTGGAATCAGACGTGCATCATTGCTGGTCTGTCTTTTTCTGTGCTGCAGTTGTAGGGTGTGGTATTTCAGGCAGTGGTTACTGTACGGAACAGCATACCATTTCTCAGTTCGGTGGTCTTGGTCTTGCTTTGATGCCTCAGAGTTGGTTTCCCTGCTCTTTTTGCTTGAAGGTGGAGTGTTTGATTATGGGAACATGGTTGTGATTTTGTTCCTTCTTGTTCCTCATTGTTTTGGGCCATGCTTATGTGCTGTGTCCAGCTGTCTTTCCCTCTCCTTTGGTTCAGGCTTGGAAGCATTTGTGGTCTTAAGAGTTATTAGCTACTGATTTAGGGATTGCCTCATCCTTACTGAAGGCATACTTTCTTGTCAGGGATCTGTTACCACTTTTGTGGGGATTATTGTACTTGAAGTTGATCTAGATTGTCTCTATGATCTTTGGTACAAGTTGGTGGTACACTAGGGGTTGTGGGAGCACCCAAGTGAGTGCCCTTCACCATTTCATGTTCTCTTGTGCTATCTTTTGCTCAGCATAAAGGACTGATGTCCCCATCAGTTACAGCCCCAAGCCTTCTTCACATGGATACATTTCAAGGTGTCATTAGGCCTGAAATAGAGGGAATACAGAGAACATATACGGCATACACAATAAAACACCTAAATTATTGTTATCGTCTCAAAGCTCTCCAAATATACTTACTAGAAAGGAGACGAGAGAGAGATCAAATAATATACACGTGGCAGCTGCTGGAGGGCCAGGTCCCAAATCTACATAGTAAAATAACAATATACTGGAGTGAACGATATGGAAGAAATTCAGAATAGAACCAGTGAAATGCAGGGGTGCCGTAGGCACAGAAACTGTGTAAACATAAGAGGTTCACGGTTGTTCAACATCCTCCCGGCGAGTATAAGAAATATTGCTGGAACAACTGTGGACATCAAGAGAAAACTATATAATTTTCTCCAAGGAGTGCCGGACCAACTGGGCTGTGGTGGATATTTGGGCCTGCGGGCCACTCCAAGCAACAGCCTAGTGGACCAAGCTCTCACAAGTCAAGCCTGGCCTCGGGCCGGGCTTGGGGAGTAGAACTCCGAGAACCTAATTAAGCAGGTATCGAGCAGGTCTCTTGGATTCATCTCTTCTTTCTCTGGATAAATTAGCTTTGGTTTCTGTTGCAAGATCAGGACCTCACCTTGTTAATGGATCCTGCTTATTTTGATTTTGGGTATCTCGTACTCCTGGTTGAAGCACGAGGCATCTGGCATCTTGTTCATCAGGTCTGACGACCTGACCTTTAGTGAACAAAACTGGGCAAATGTAGTGGCAGCTAGGAAAAATAATAGGATGGATTAAGTGTTCAAAATGCAGAGATCCCACAGCAATGCAAATACTATTTAAATCACTGGTGCTGTTCCATTTGGAGAGAGATCTGAATTACAGGGAATACAAATAACCTATACTGCATGCATAGAAATGATAAAACGCCTAAATTATTGGGACTGTCTCAAACCTCTCAAAATGTACTCTGGAAAGGAGACAAGAAAGGTATCAAATATAAACATGGAAGATACTGGAAGGCCAGGTCTGAAAATTTGCAAAGTATAACAACATAATACAGAAGCAAAAGATATGGAAGGAAATGCAGAACAGTACCACTAAGGAGTAGAGGTGCCATAGACACAATCAGAGAGCACTATTTGAACATCAGGGGTCCATGGCTGTTTATTACCCTCCCAGCAAGCATTAGAAATATTATAGAAACAAAAGTGGATGTCTTCAATATACACTTAGACAAGTTCCTGCAAAAAGTCATGGACCAACTGGGTTGTAGTGGATATGTGGGCTGCTCCAAGCAACAGCCTGTTGGGCCAAGTTATCACAAGTTGATGCTGGGCTTGGGGAGTAGAAGAACTGAAACCCTTTTCAGGTATGTTCCAGATATAAACTTGTTTTTTTAATTTTTGATCATTTGTTTGTTGTTAAGGGAGTTCATTCAGCGAGTTGGGAGCCTTTGGTATATTTGAACCAGCAGTAGTCTGTATTGGTTCAGTGACTTTCTGGATGCCTTTCCTGGTGAGGTGGCAGAGTGTCACCTACTTCCTGCATCTTTGTGAGAGGTGGGAGCAGGTTCTGGCTGTGGTGCCCGGTAGGCTGAACTGAACTTCACGGCTGGTGTGATCTCATAGTTGGGAGCCATCTCAGCAAGATGGCTTTAGGGAGCCACCTGAGCTCGCCCAGAAATTAGTGTTTCATTACATTCAATGCTGATTTTTTCCTGTTCCAAGACACATTTCAGTAGTCTCTGTAATTAAAATTTGCAATAAATTATTATATTACAGGTCTATCAGTCGAGCAGACCTGGTTGAGTACATCACAACCCACTACAAGGGCCCACGAATTGTGTTAGCAGGTGCTGGTGGTGTAGATCACGACTCTCTAGTAAAGATGGCAGAGGAGCACTTTAAGGGCCTGGGTATTTCTTACGAAGGTGATCCTCCAGAAATTGCACCATGTCGTTTTACAGGTATGTAAATTAAAATTGCATTTTGATGGTCCTACTTACATGTACCCAATTTCTTTAATTGTAATTATTTGAATGCATGTCCTCACTTATTCCTACAACAAAAGTATATATTACTCAGGTTCAGAAATTCGTGTACGTGATGACAGCATGCCTCTAGCTCACATTGCTATGGCAGTGGAAGGTGCTGGTTGGGCTGATGCAGACAACATACCACTCATGATTGCCAACACCATTGTCGGTTCCTGGGATCGCACCCATGGTGGAGGTTCTCACAATGCTTCCAACCTTGCCCAGGTGAGTAGAGCTTGAGTGCATTGTATTTTCTGTGTGCAAAAAGTAGAGTATTATACAGTTCAGTTTTATTTATTTGTAAGTATATCAGAGAAATGCCCAACTTAAAAATATTGTGCATTAATGTTCCCTCATTTTCATCTTACGACTTAAAAATTGCGTCCATATTTAATTTTGTAGTGTCTGCAATATCTGGATAATGCCTTTGTATACTGGCATGAAACTTTCAAGATATATATATAGTGGTGTGAGGAAGAGACTATTTCTGGTGGCTGGAAATGATCACAGTAATCTCAGTAGCTAAAGCTACTGTACCTTGGAAGTTTTAAGATACTCAATTGTTTGTTTTTTGCAAGAATGATTAAAAGATACCAAATTTTTATTTGGGTATGTTTGTCATAAACTTCTACCATATTGTACCATACTTGTTTAATGATTATTCTTATGTAATAGTTGATGCATAAATTTTGGACTAAAAGATAATGATGAACCCAACCCATACATCTGAAAAGAAATGACAACGTATCAATGCATTGCTTCCTTTATTTTAAGGTGTGGTGGTTGGGTGTCTAATCTTCATCAATGTTATTAATATCTTTGTGGTGTTATATGTAAAGTTATCATTCTGGTGTCATTTTGTGGAATGCCGCCTCTGTAGCTTCATACAAGTTGCCATTAAAGCAAATTGATTTAGGCCACTGTGTGGCTAGTAACAGACAGGCTTACCTTCAGTACCCGTGGGATAACTTAAAATACCTGTTTATATTATTTATTTTGTGTTCCTTTTGTGTTTTTCAAATGACTAATAAGTTTTTCTTTTCAGGCTTCTGTTGCAGAGAATCTTTGTCACTCATTCCAGTCATTCAATACCTGCTACAAGGACACTGGCCTGTGGGGAATATACTTTGTTTCCGAGCCAATGAAAATTGATGTAAGATATTTGTCTTCAGTATTTGCTTTAAATTCATAGTCTGTTTTGATTGTTTAAATAGCCTTGTACTTCATATAAAGTTCTTTCATTGGCTGTACCATCTGATCAAATATTTTACAATCAGTATTGAGTTTCTTAGTTTTACCATATATTTTTATTTCTGTATTATAGATAAACCAATGTTCAAAAGTCTGCCTGTTCTAATTCTATGTTGTGCTTAAGGTGCCAGTTTTTGGGGTTCACTGACTGAGATGGGGATTCTGTTGTGCCTAGATTTTGGGAGTAGCACTGCTGTTTATACAGTACTTGCATCAGTGGTGCAGTGTCTTTTGTTGCCATGAAGGCATTTGGACTTTGTCTTGGCTCACTTTCTCTGCTCTTTGATGTGCTCTTTTTTTTTTTTTTTTTTTTGTCACTGTCCCTTGTTTTGCTGTGTATCTTTTTCCTGGTCTGTTTCCTGTTGCTGGAACACTCTCTTTCCGGAGATTTCTCACGCTCTGTGCTTTGTGGTGATAGTTTGCCATTTCTTTCAGGGTTGCCTGTGTGGCTCGGGTTATTGACTCGGTTGTGTTCTCGGTATCCCTTGTCCACAGGTGTATTTCTGGGTGGTAATCTTTAGCTGGCCTTCTGCTTGCCCACAGGCCCTTGTAATCTGCAAGTTGCAGCATTCTCCACATTTTTTTGTTTTGGGCAGAGTTTGGGTTCATGGATTCTGACGGTCTTTTTGGATTTTTGCAGCTCGGCACCTAGTCCATAGTTTCAGGCTGTTTCCCTCTTGAGATTACTGGTAATTCCCCTTCCTTGCATGGTATGGGCCTGTTTTCTTCTTCATGGTGAGAGCGCCTTCCTAGGTGGGTAGCTTAAGGAGCCATCAAAGGACCCACTAGCCTGGGGTGTTTCATTACATTTAACACTGGACTTTTGATTCCATACATTCACTTCCATATACAGCCGAGTGGACAGCACTTCGGATTCGTAGTCCTGACGTTCAATCCCGATGGAGGCGGAAACAAATTAGGCAGAGTTTTTCGCCCTGATGCCCCCATTTCCTAGAAGTAAATAGGACCTGGGAGTTACAGCTGTTACAGGCTGCTTCCTGGGGGGGGGGGGGTGTAACAAAAGAGGCCTGGTAGAGGACCATGCCACGGGGACGCTAAGCCCCGAAATCATCTCAAGATAACCTCAAGATAGGGCAGGAATGATTGAGCATGTTTCCTTCCTTCCTTCCTAGTGCTTTTGTTCTAGCAGTGAATAGGTACCTGGGAGTTAGGCAGTAGTTGTGGGGTTGCATCCAGGGGAGGGTCAGGTAAGATAATTATCAGAAGAAAGCACTAAGCCATTATGACTATGTAGTACTTGGAAGGAATGAGAAGGATTTGGGATAGGACAGAGGAAAGGAATGGTAGTTCAACCTTGGGGAGACCTCAATACAAGCTTAGTGTATAAATACACACAGGCTTCCTCTCCCAACAAAACAAATTATAATTTATATCTTGTATTTTCTTTAATTGCTCTGTGAAAGGTACCGAGGCATAGTAGCCATAGACAGTATGCCTGTGCACTCTGCACCAGACACTAATTCCTGGAATTTCATATTCATCAAGAATTGTAAGCTTATTGCAGGCCCTTAACATTGGAGACAGGTCTTAGATACCGGTGTTATTCTTGACATACTAAAAGCAGTGAAGATAGCACAACTCCAAAAAGGAGGGAATAAAGCAGATACAAAAAAAAATATAGGCCGATAGCAATAACATCATACATCATAAAAATCTTTGAGAAGAGTTCTAAGAAGATCACAAAACACATGGAATCATCACATCTACATAATCCTGAACAACATGGGTTCAGAACAGGGTGCTCTTGCCTATCACAATTGCTGGACCTCTATATGGCCTTAGATACCATGGAAGATTAACATAATATGCATAGATTTCACAAAGACCTTCGAAAAAAGTGTCCATGGTGTTATTATACTCGAGGAATTATGTACTGGAAAAATAGGAAGACGGATATTACATCTCCTAACAGAACCCAGTGTGTAATAGTCAACAAACTATAATCCAGGTCATCCACCATGAAGAGCTCAGTGTCCCAGGGTACTGTGCTTGCTCCAGTACTCTCTCTCATATCGGACATAGACAAGGTTCAAACTATAGTACTGCATCATCCTTTGCAGATGACACTAGGATTCTTATGAGAATAGACAATATAGAGGATACAGCAAACTTCTGATCTGATGTAAATCTGGTCTTTCAATGGGCCACAGAAAATAATAATGCATTTAATGAAGACAAGACAAGTTCCAGCTCCTGCACTGTGAAAAAATATATATATATATAAATATGGAAACCACATATGACACTTTGTCTAATCATATTATAGAATGAAAAAAACATTGTAAAGGATTTGGGTGTAATCATGTCAAAAGACCTTACCTTTAAAGAACACAATAAAGTAGCTGTCACAATGGCAAGAAAAATGACAGGATGGATAACAAGTACCTTTCAAAAAAGAGATGCCATACCAATGATACTTTTCAAATGATGAGTCACAGTAGCTGAAGGGATGATGACCAAACCACACACGAGAAGATAAAGAAATGCCGACGTTCTGTCCATCCTGAACCATTATCAAGTCGTGTGTGATAAAGACATAAGACTTGATAATGGTCTTGGAGGGAGGGACCGAAACATCGTTTCTTCACCTTGTGGTGTGTGGTTTGGTCATCATACATTTAAAGATACAAGTCTACTCTTAACCCTTGCACTGCTCACCTATTTTCGGCAAAAACGTCTTGGTGCAATTGTCAAGGACATAATTTTGTTATTTTTACAAATGTTCAGGTAAATTTAATGTCAAAATGTTTATAAAGTCAACTATTTCCATTTCAAAACACAAATATTAATGAAAACATTAAAAAACATTAAAATATAGCCAAATTAAAAAACAAAAAGCACAACTCTCTGAGCGCCTAAAGGCGCTTTGCGCAGTGCAGTGGTTAAGAGTGGTTACCTTGAGGTGATTCCGGGGCTCAGCGACCCCGCGGCCCGGTTGTCGACCAGGCCTCCTTGTTGCTGGACTGGTCAACCAGGCTGTTGGACGCGGCTGCTCGCAGCCTGACGTATGAGTCAGCCTGGTTGATCAGGTATCCTTTCGAACGTACCTGATCGGGTATCCTTTGGAACGTACTTGATCAGGTATCCTTTGGAACGTACCTGATCATGTACCCTATTTGAGTGGAATAGTTTTGCTCATCCAAGAGCTGGAGAAATTGCTGACCTGGAGAGCGTGCAAAGATCCTTTACTGCTAGAATCTACTCGATAAAACTTCTAAATTATTGGAACCGATTAAATGTCTAACTCTGAATTCTGTAGTGCACAGGTGGGAGAGATGCATAACAATTTATGCTTGAAAAATATTAGAGGAACTGGATCCAAATCTCCACAGAAATAACACCACACGAGACAGAAGGCATGGCAGAATTTATAGAATACCCCCTATTGAAAAGCAGAGATGCAATAGGTACTCTGGGAGACATAAACGTCAAAGGCCCAAGGCTTTTCAACACTCCTGCTACACATAAGGGGCATAACTTGCCGACCTCACACGATGTGCAAAAAAACTCGATTAATACCTCTAAATAATACCTGATCAACTAGGCTGTGAATCATATATCAGGCTGCAAGCAGCTGCATCCAACAGCTTGGTTGACCAGACCACCAACCAGGCAGCGGGGGACGTTGATCACCGCAAGGTAACACAAGGCTGAAGAGGCGGGTGCCAGGTTTATGGCATCTTTTGCCTGTCTTATCTGCCTTTTTATTTTCCTGGATTCCTACATGATTGGGAACTCAGATGTAATTGGTGATCTTGTACAGTATGTTGAAAACTTGTATTTGGTGGGGCGACAGGATGTGATTAGCATAAACTCTTCTACAGTTACGCTTAAAGTATGCTTTTCGAGTCTGGATAGGGAACTATTTATTCTTTGTTGGCTTCGATGGACTGATATTTAGTTTCAGAATGTTATTTCTATAATTTATAATGCATACCAGAAAGGTACAATACTGCACCTACTTTCCTCGTACTCTGCTTTTAGGAAACAAGAACCTGAATTCGTTGTTATGCACTTTTCTACATGTTAAGGGATTCTTCAGTAATAAAACTACTGTATAGGTATTAGATATGTTTAAAATATAGTCTTCAATAATGGTCACATATCCTTTGCAGGACTTCATGTACAACTTGCAGTCTGAATGGATGAGATTGTGCACTAATGTTACCGAGTTTGAAGTTGACCGTGCCAAAAACATTTTGCGCACAAACTTGCTGCTGCAATTGGATGGCACAACCCCTGTGTGTGAAGACATTGGTCGCCAGATGTTGTGCTACAACAGGCGCATTCCTTTACATGAGCTAGATGCTAGAATTGAGGTGAGTGGTTATCTTGTGTACTTTAAAGTTACTTGGCAATGGCATAACAAATTTGTTAATGATTAAAATGAATTGCCTTATTATTAACACTACATAATTGTACAGCATTTGTAGGTTGTGCACTTGTATACTCATTTTTGTTATTTTAAAATAATTGGAAAATAGTTACAATTTTAAATGATCTTGAGTTTGTGGATGTGGGTTCAGGAATGGATGAAAATTATAAGGGAAGAGCTTTGTTCACATGAGAGAGAATGAAGGATTGTGAAGGGGAATGGGTGTGTTAATTGACGAATATATTTAAGTGCAAGATGGGCACACATGCACAAGTGCACATGCTTCAGCGTGCAAGGAGAATATTATAGGAATGAAAGACATGAAAGTAATTTTTAATCAACTGACTATAAGATGCTTCAGAATGGTAATGGGGATTTCAGAGAAGATGTGTTTGGAGAGATGTTTATTTCTATCCAATACGTTAAGCATAGGTTCATACATAGGTTACCTTGAGGTGCTTCCGGGGCTTAGCGTCCCCGCGACCCTACCCCTGCGAAACCCCCGTGAAATAATCGGCAAAATCTGGTCATTAGGTATACATAAAATCAGAGTAAGTGGGATTATACATGTGCTGATATAAGATGTAATTTTTGAGAGGAATGTTTGTGCCAACTAAATCTCGGCACAAACATTTGCATAGTTAACTATGCAAACTTAGGTCAAGTGAAAGCTGTTTTTGTGATCAGAGAAAGTGTAGCAAATGCTATATGTATAGAAATTGGAGATAGTGGAAGAAGGTAAAATATTAGGTGATGTATGGGGAAAGTCTGAGAATTCAAATATAAAAGGGGTATATTTATCGTCCACAACGGAACGCATTTCAAGCAGCCTTTATGTGCTTCGTTGGTCAGTTGTCCTGCACCTTGTGATGGGATTTGGTAGGTATTCAGAAAAGTTTCAAATTGAATGTTTACCAGGTCTGTGTTTCCCAATCAATCTTCTTATTAATTTTGTACTAAACAGCTCTCGGGTCATTATTACTTTTGAAGTAATACTGTATTAATGTTAATTTAAATCAAATTATTTTTATATTGTTCATAAAGATCAAATTGAGAGTACATATTTATTTTTCTGGTTCTGTTATCTACTGGTTGAGCAAGAATTTGTCAGTCAACCCATCCAATATAGACTTTCTAATTCTCTATTGTCCTTGTGGCCTTACTATTTTACTATTCATAAAGTTTTTTTAGTAACTTTTTTTTTTTTTTTTTTTACATTTTTAGCAGCATGAATTATTGTACTGCATAGGCAGGGTTAGAGGTAGTTTTTGGTTGAAAAGTCATGCAAATGAAGTTGTCATTTGCCAGGAGTAATAAAGCCTGTACCTTGTCACCACCTCATTCTGATGTGGAGCTCTCCTGTACACTACTAAGTACATTAACAACATTTTCAAGGACTGCTTCTATAAGGCATTGCTAGATTAGATTCTAGAATGTACTGACAATTTTTTTAGGCTTTTGGTTCTTGTAGTCATAGCAACAATTACTGTGCCAATGATGATAGCACACTTACTAAGCAAATGCCATAGCTGAAAAAACTTGAATTTGAGTTTTTCCATCTTTCTGTAGTTTCTGATGGTAAGCCCCTTCACACAATACCAGTCTCATCAGCATTATTAATATGAAACGGTTGTATTTGTGGTCAGCAATTCTGCTGTAATTTTCTTTTCAATAGTTCAACAGTATTAAATACTTTAACTTTACAGGCTGTGAATGCAGATGTTGTGAGAGAGACATGCTACAGGTACATCTATGACAGGTGCCCAGCTGTTGCTGCTGTTGGGCCGTGCGAGGGGTTACCAGACTACAACCGTATTCGCTCTAGCATGTACTGGCTAAGAGTGTAAAAATATTAATTAGCTTTTGAAATGTATAACCTAATTTTTCATCCTAACAGTTTTCTATATTGGCAAAATGTAGCTTGAACACTTAATTTATGAAGAAAGATTTTGCATGTGAAAATTATCTTGTGTATATATATATATATGGCAAGACTTTTATTGTACATAATGTTTAAATTGTGAAATTACAAGGATGAAATGTTAATGTTTGTTTTTTTCCATACTTTTGTTTTATATATAAATCAGAAGGCCTAGTGGCTCATACAAGACAGCTTCTATTTATTTCCACTGAAATTTGTTCATTTATCTAACTTACGTTTTAAAAACAATCCAGCTATTATGTTGCTAGGTAATTTGCCCCATAATTCAACAAAGCCTTCTAAACCAGTAGTTTACCCCAATCTTTAAATTCGGTGAACTTTTTATCCATTATTTCAAATTCTATTTTGTATTGATAGACTTGAAATCTTATTCATATCCTTTCATCCATTTATGTACTTAACTCTTGGAGAACGGCTATTGAAAAATGGTCTTGCCTGCCAAAAAAAAAAAATAAAATCCTGATAGAATTATTCATTTGTATTATAAATGTAAGAAAACCTGATAAAATGCTTATGTCAATTTTTACTGGTTGGATGAGCTGTGAAAGGTTGCATAGTGGTGGTGTGTTAAGCATCTGTTGACACCTAATAATGACTGCTGCTGCCAAATAATTGCTAAGGGTTAAATCATGTCTCCTCTTACTCTGTCTTTCTGGAGAAATTAAGAGTAAATTTACAATCTTCATAAGGGAGATTTCTAGTTCTTGGTATTCACAATGTCATTCTCTGTACAGTTTTAAGTGAATTTATCCTTTCTGTAGTAAGCTAAAACTGAACTCTTTCTTGCCCTTGTTAGGCCACATTTAGATGTGGCCTAACAAGGCCACATGATAATGCTGAAGAACATCATTTGATGTCTTGTTACTATACTTCTTGGAAAAAAATCTCAGTACTGTAGTACTGTATCTTACATGGCTTATTTTTCATTCATTTATACATTAATTTTTTGGGCTTAAGATTCCTACTAACCATATCATTCTGACTTCATAATTTCAATGTTGTCTAGCTGATATGTAAACGTAATGCCCAAGCTCACAACCCAACATTTTTTGGTATTAACCCATGCACTGCTTGTTAGTTTAATATGACAACCCCATGGTGTAAAAATAATCCCCCCCCCCCCCATTTTTTTCTTTCTGATGTTAAAACTTGTTTCCTGATCATGGGGAAAAGACAAAGATTGTATGACCAATAGAGCAGGGAAGTTTAGCAATACTGTATATGGGCACCAAGTGAGTAGTCACTCGGGAATGCTTATCCATCTACCCCGTGGGGCAGTTGCTACTGCAAATGTTTATGAAGTTATTTCAATGTCTGAAAGTTTTTTTTCCAGTAGTATAACTCAATAGTGTAATTTGAGGAATTTATAGTTAAAGCCATGAAGCATTGCTGTGCTCAAAAATATAATTGCCATATTTAGTGACATTTGAACAGTGTTTTTGCTGTTTTTACATTATATATATACACACACACACATATATATAGCTAATCTGTATTATAAAAACAGCCAAGTAATTCTGGTAGATATGTTAATGAAATCTTTGCACAGTATAGAGCCAAACTGACCAGGCCAGACCAGCAGATGTCATCACCTGATGCAGCAAGAAGCCTTTCTTATGCTGTCACAACACTTATGAAATTCCTATCACTAAATCATGAATGAATCATTTTCCACAAGAATATTTTCTAAAGGAACATGGTCACGATTCATAGATGCATGTAACTTCAGCTGTGTGCTGTGAACATAATAAATAGCATCGAGTTCACTGGTATCTGAACCGTGTACATAATTTTTATTATAATCACAATCATCCGTGACACTATCCATCGCAAAGTAATTGGTTACTTATTTTATTCATTATTATTAAGAGATAATGTGGTCCCCTTACCTGCACAGCTGTTCTGTGAGCTGCTTCATGCACCAGCCAGTGCTCGGGCAGTACTAAGGCACCCATAGCTAGGAGGGATGTAGACTTTTTCAAGATGGCATCCATTTACTGGAGTCCTGAGGAATAGGATGTGAGCCCCGTGTACCCACAGGAGAGTTGAATCTTACGATATACTACTGATGCTTGGTGGTGTGCCTTTCCAACCCCCCTCCCCTACTCATGGTATTGTGGTTTGTAAAGTACAGTGGTTGAGATGTCTCTGCTAATCTTAGGCCTTCAAAATGGACAATCTAGATTATCTTGTAACAATTTCTGTTTTCTGAATTTCTTTCCCATCCTACTTTTGTATCTTTTGCAAATTTACAAATATTGCTGTTCAGTCCTGTCTAAATCATTTCCCCACATACATCAAACAGACCTCCCAGGACAGCCATCTTCTTGAGAGTATCTAGAGATGATTTCGGGGCTTAAACGTAAGAAATATTGATTAGATTCGTGTTAGAATTATTAATCTTACCCTTTCGGTCATATTCAACAACCTATGTTTACAAGAAAAGACTGGTACCAAAATCTATATAAATAAAAATGTAAATGTTCGTTTGTTCAAAATCACTAATCTCTGAAAGTTCTTCACCGATTGCTTTGAAATTTTCACACGGCATTCCATTCGCATCTGAATGGGTTTTTAAATGTATACTATATAAATGTCACGTCTGTGACGGGAATAATCATGCTTTTTTTGAAAAACTTGTTTTTCATGTGAGGGGAAATCTTCGAAACCTCTTTACGGATTGATTTGAAGTTTTGACAACGTTGCTTTCAAATTGGTGCGCGTTTTCATATACCTACTATATACATGCCTCCTCTGTAAAAGGATTTTTTTTTTTTTTAAAGTGCCATCTGTTGGATATAAGAGCAACACACGCTGTAATCTTCGAAAGTTCTTCACTGACTGCTTTGAAATTGACATAACGTTCCATTTGAATAAGCATGTGTTTTTATATACCTACTTTAAAGATGCCACACACCTGTGACAGGTAAAAACATTTTTTTTTTTTTTAAAACGGCGCCATCTGTTGCGCGCAACAGCAACACCCCACCCTATACTAAATATGTTATGATTCCATCTCAATGTTTCCGATTGCGTTGATAAATTTAATTTTCATAGATTTCGATTTATTTTCATTTAATTATTTTGTGACAATGCGTTAGAATTGAGATGTGTTGTTTACCAAACTGTATTTTGTAAGTATAAGTATAGATCTTACACCTTTGACAGGTAAAGACATTAATTTTTTTAAGAAACAGCGCCATCTGTTGCACATAAGAGCAACACACGCTATACTAAATATGTTACGATTCCATTTCAATGTTTTCGATTGCACTGACAAATTGATTTTTCATAGATTTTGATTTATTTTTATTTGATTTAATTATTTTGTGTGACATTGCGTTGGAATTGCGCCGTGTTATTTACCAGACCGTTCATTTCATGAGTATAAGTATAGATGCCACGCCTGTGACAAGTAAAACATGTTTTTTTGAAAAACAGCGCCATCTGTTGCACTTAAGAACAACACACGCTATTCTACATATGTTACGATTCCATTTCAACGTTTCCGATTTAATTGATAAATTAAATTTTCATAGATTTAAATTTATTTTGTGTGACAATGCGTTGGAATGGAGCCATGTTGTTTACCATACCGTTCATTTCACAAGTAGTTTATTTTTTTATTTTTTAACTTTTTCCATTTCGTTTTTTTTTTTTAACTTTTTCTTATATTTCAGTGATGGGAACATCAGATCATTTGGAAATGCATCAGACAAGGAAGTGGGAAATGGTGGGGAGAACGAGGGGACGGGAGTCGAGGATGGTGGGGGGGGGGGGGGACGGGAGTCAAGGATGGTGGGGAGGACGAGGTGACAGGGGAGTTGGGGATGAGGGGACGGGAGTCGAGGATGGTGGGGGGGGGGGGACGGGAGTCAGGGATGGTGGGGAGGACGAGGGAACAGGCGAGAGGGTAATAGTGGAGAGGACGAGGTGACGGGAGTTGGGGATGAGGGGATGGGGGAAGTGGGGAATGGTTACCTTGAGGTGCTTCCGGGGCTTAGTGTCCCCGCGGTCCGGTCGTCGACCAGGCCTCCTGGTTGCTGGACTGAACCCAGGCTGTTAGACGCGGCTGCTCGCAGCCTGACGTATGAGTCACAGCCTGGTTGATCAGGTATCCTCCCTCCCATGGTAGGGAGGACGAGGGGACGGAGGAGTGGGAGATGGTGGGGTGGACGAGGGGGACAGTGGAGTGGGGGATGGTGGGGAAGACAAAGGTACGGGGGAGTCGGGAATGGTGGGAAGGACGAGGGGATGGTTGGGTGGACTAGGGGACAGGGGAGCGAGGAATGGTTAGGAGGATGAAGGGAGGGGAGGAATGGTGGGGAGGACTGACATAAGGTTGCTGTGGCTCAGCAGCGCACATGCATTGCTGAGCCACAGCAGCGCGTGGCTGGGTATAGCTAGTATATATATATATATACAGTATATATATACATACACATATACAGTATTACTTATAATTTACCAAAGTTGCCAAACAATCAGACATAGTAGTGTTGGATTCACCATTCAAAGAGAAAAGTAACATCTTGCTATAAGTTGAAGTTCCATGTCCAAATTTCTAGCACTTATTGCAGAGGCACACAAGGGATGTATTCCAGCATGGTACACGTGGCACCAGGAAGAATTACCAAGAATGGGAGAGCTCAACTATCAAAAGTTACCTTAACACGAAGGGGCTTAGAAAGTTGACTGTTAGGGGGAGTTACATGACCATATCAATCTGGAAAACAGAATGGCCTTAGAATTTTAAGATGGCCTTGATATCTGTATGACAGTCACAAAAATCATTGTCCCCATTTTTTAACATGAGACAGGTAATGCAGTAGTCACCACTAAATGTTGCAAAGGGAGAAACAGGACCAATAAGGTAATCAGCAGATGATGCCAAGTCAGAAGGCTTCCTCAGAGGGAATGGATCTTCCAGAAAGAACAAACTTGTGGGTCAGATCGCCCACCACACAAGTCACAGAGGTTAAAGAAAGTGTGCATGCACTCACAAAAAATCTCCACTTCCTTGTGCACATACAATATTTAATTGCACAATCTGTACACATGGAGCCTAACAGGAAAGGTATGAGAACCAAAGGCAAATCCCAGGAGTAACAGGGAAAGACCATATGTAGGTAACAGAGTGAATGGAAGCCAAGAAACCAAAAGGGATACTGATCCTCTAATGCTCGCTTGACCCAAGTCCAACTAGGCCAGTTAGCTAAGGTAGCCGACCGATTCAGTTGGGTAGCATTGAACCTACCATGTAATCTATCTCTCGCCCAAAGAAGCATGTTGCCCTTCATATTGAATCCATTAAGAAGGCTGAACTTCCAGATGAAGGAAACCGAATATTCAAGTCTCCATTTACAGAAAATACATGGATGATAAAGCCACAGACAGCTTTGATCCTGCTTTTTTCCCAGCAAGTGCCTTAAGGAACTCTCCAACAGATCCTGCCTGGGTTAAACAAAGCACCCATGTTCCAGAACTAACTAGGTAGCTTCCATGGGGTCTGATGGCCCCTTAAGTGACGATCGCGCCTATAAGAAATTCCGTGTTTGTGGTGATTTTTTGCATATTGAACATTAAAGTAATTATTATATATCACACCATGAGTCCCAGGAAAGTCAGTGGTAAGGTTCAACATATGAGATCCCATGTAAGGATGACCATAGAGCAGAAACAAGAGATCATTCGTAAATATGAAGATGGTGTGCGGGTTGTTGCACTGGCTAGGCAGTACAACAAATCTCAGTCAATGATATCCACCATACTGGCTAAGAAAAAGGACATTATGGGTGCTAAAGTGGCAAAAGGCTTAACCTTAACCTATTCCTTAGGTTAACCTTAACCTTAACCTATTCAATGACACTGTGATGCATCATTACAGACAAATGTTAAAACAAGTCTTTTGACAAATTTGTAGCGAGACAAACAAGCACTGAACCACAACCAGGTCCTAGTGGTATTCAGGCAAAACGTGTGAGATAAGAGTACCCCAGAGAAAACATCACTGCCTGATGTGATAATGGAAGGGGACTCCCCTTCCAAACAGTAGCAACTCTCCTCCTTCCCCCTCATCACCATCTTCCATATGCCATCAAGAGCCCTCCATAAAGGTAAGATAAACTTAGGTACTGAATTGTAGTTAGAAAAAAAACATTGTATTCAGTATAAAATGTATTTGTATGTTAATATTTTGGAGGGTGGGAAACGGATTAATTCAAATCCCTTTATTTATTTCTTATGGGAAAAATTGCTTCGACTTACGATCTGTCTCTGGGAACGGATTAGCATCGTAAGTCGAGGCCCCCCATTGTATATCTAGCAGTTTTCTACCTGATACAGTATTGCAATCAGAAATACAATCAGAAGATAAATATTTTCTTTACCTTGGATATCAGTTTACATTTGAATATAATCAATTGAAATTTAAGATGAGTTAGTAAAATAGGATACTAGAAAACCTGAGGTGGATATATTAACATGTGCTAAATATAAATGAAAAAGATCATGACTTGCAAGGTTACAAAATCAAATTAACAAAACTTCGCTTCTGTTGTCGAGTCTTGAATAGTTACATTATGCAGTATAGTGAAATGACAAAGTCATTATCTACTCAAGAAGTATAGAGCCCCCTTTTAGGCAATCACAAAATCAGGCTCTTTCTAAATCTATTATCATTGCACATAGGTGGTGTTATTTACTTATAAATACTTTCACTAAATTGGATAATAATTCTACACCCATAAGTAATAATATTTATTACAACTGATATATTATGCACAAATCATAATAGACTTGTATACTGAAGTATTTATCATATAATTGTAACATAAATTGTCAGACAGGTTGGTTCTGCCCAGCACACAATATAAAAATACACAATACTACATAGAGTTTTTAAAAAAAATTGGTTTAAAACTACTTGTGTGAATACAATTAAAACAATTATTCATGTCATATTACATGAACTGCAGACACAATATCTTTATCAGATACATACACTTCAGAAAAATAATCTTCATCATTAAGAAGCTGTGAAATATCAGTATGATCGAGAACATATTCTTCAATTTGATTTCCTACATTATTTTCTGAAACTTCTACTTTTATTATTTCTTGTTTACTAACATTATTCATGTACAAATTTTCAACTTCTTTCTCATACTTTTCAATTGTCAAGTCTTTGATATCTAATGCAATGTATTCCTCTGCACCATCCCCAAACTCGCACTTCACACCTGCCGCTTTGGTGCACCAATCCATCCCATTTTCATTTACTACTTCCTCCTCTACTTTAATTTCCTCCGTGTTAAGAATTCTGAGATTTAATGAGCACGATTTAGGTACAGTTTTGTCACAGCTCCAGGGTGGTTTATGTTCTTTAGCACTCTTTATTAGATTTATTTTATGTTGCTGAGAAATAATAATGCTCTTTGAGTCTGATTTATTAGCATTTATTACCAATTTTTCTACTATACTATTAGCTCCATCAATTTTGTAGTTTTCATCAAAAGTTAAACTAGAATTTGTCAATTTAAATTCAGTGGTCTTCAAATCATATGCTGAAAGTAAGTCATCATCATAATCTTCATTATATGATACTTTTTTATTTCTTATTCTAAGATTTCTTTTCAAAACATTTTTCTCAGGAGGTTCATGATTCGTTTTCATGACTTTATTTCCTGATTTTGTGTAATTATCACTTGTATTACTACAAGGCTTATTCACCATTTTCTTCTGAGAGAGCCCACTAATGTAATCATTTACATTAGCGGGTCTGGTTATTTGGTTAACATTACTAAATTCACCTGAAGGCGGTTTATAGCCCTTAATTAGTAACTTTTTCTTATGTACCTTTGAATAATGGTTGTTTAATTCAATTCTTGCATTAAATACAAGATTAGGCCTACAGAATCTACATAAAAACTGGCCACTATTTGTGTGTATTCTTAAATGTTGACTGAGAGTGCTGAAATCCCGGAATTTGCTCATACAGTGTGGACAGCGATGAGGTTTTTCTCCCGTGTGACACCGCATGTGTTTTTTTATATAGTCTGGGTGAAACAAACATCTACATACTTGGCACTGAACTTTTTTCTTTGTCATACTCTGCTTATAAGTGCAATCATCATCTTCATGAACAGTGAAAATATGCTTTGTAAGGGAACTTTTTCTAGTGAAATGTTTGTTACAAAGTTCACAGATAAATTCTTTAACTCCTTGATGGCTCTTTATATGACGTTTTAAGTCCCCAAGGGAGTAAAATCCCTTTTCACATTCTCCACAGGTTAAAGTTGTCAGTTTAGCATGTCTCTGTCGATGTCGATACAATGTTCCCATGTTTGCATAGCACATGCCACAGAGAGTACACTTGTATGGTTTCTTACCAGTATGAGTATTCATATGGATATCCATAACGTATCTGCTACTGGTTACACACTGGCATATGTTACATATTAATGACTGTTCATTAGTCTTGATTTTGACACATTTTTTATTATCTGTGCTGTATCTGTTACCCAATTGTTCAACATATTCCATGTCAGAGCTCTGAAAACACTTTTCCATCATAACAAATGGTATAGTTGAAGTGGCATTTGAGTCTACATTTGCATCTTTATTTCTGTTTTGTTCCATTAGTGCAATATTTCAATATTATACTGCAATATTAGTGTAGTATTTTCTGCATGAAGGTACACAAAAACTTGTTACAATATTCTCTTTCCCATACTTTATCTGAAAAGAGAATAATTATCTGTAATACAGTAATTAACTGTATTATAATTACAGTACATAAATACCCACACACACAAGTGTTTGCTGATGATGCTAAGCTATTAGGGAAGATAGGAAACCTAGATGATTGTCATGCTCTTCAAATGGATCTAGATAAAGTAAGTTCTTGGAGCACCATGTGAATTCAATGGAATTCAATGTGAATAAATGCCATGTTATGTATGTGGAAAAAGATAAAATAAACCATGCACACAATCTACAAATTATGTGGAAAGCAATTAAAGAACTCTTCACAAAGAGAGATCTAGGGGTGGTTTGGATGGTCGACTGTCACCAGAGGAATACAAAGAACAGTGTGCGAGGAGCATATGCGTCACTTTCCAACTTCAGAATTGCTTTTAATTACATCGATGGTGAAATGCATTACTAAAGAAACTGTTCATGATTGTTGCGAGACTAAAATTGGAATATGCAGCAGTTATATGGTGCCCATATCTCAAGAAGCACATAAACTGGAAAAGGTGGAAATGCATGTTTCAAAATGGCTTCCAGAACTGAAAAACAAGAGTTACGAAGAGAGGCTAGAGACATTAAATATGCTAAAGCTAGAAGATAGCAGAAAAAGAAGCGATATGATCACCACTTACAAAATAATATCAAGAATCTACCAAACTGACAAAGAGGAATTCCTGAAAGTGGCATCTTCATGAACAAGAGGTCGTAGATTTATGCTAAGGAAACAAAGGTGCAAAAAGAAATTAGAAAGTTTTCTTTTGCAAACAGAGTGGTAGATGGTTGGAACAAGTGAGATGGTGGTGGAGGCCAAAATTATCGATAGTTTTGAAGAGTGCTGGGAAGATGGGACACCACGAAAGTACCTCTCATCCAGTAACTACACTTAGGTAATTTCACACACAATGTATATACAGTATATAAATACGGTACAGTATATCTGCTTATAAAGAGGAAGAGAGCACCAGCTTCTGAGGGGATCTACTTTGAGATTCTTGGGTTTTAAACCTTAACTTGCAGAGCTCTCAGCCAGTAGTGCATTAACATCAACTGAAAAATTATAGCCAAATACACACAAGAATGGTTGATGACTGGAATTAATTTTAGGTGGTAAGGGTTGTTTGTGTTAAAACCTACCTATCGCTTCCTTTTCTCCTCCCTCACTCTGTATTCCCCACCCCACTACCACTCTCACTCCCACACAACAGCAGAGGAGAATAGGTATTTGGGACCAAGCAAAATCTTACCATAGATCCTAAAAGAGACAGAGGCACTGAGCCACCCGTGCAACACTTTAAATGTACACTACCAATGAATGATTTTACAGTTATGAAAAACAGTTGATGTGGTTCCTAAATACAAGGAGACACAGGTGTCAGTTAACACCTGTGTCACTGATCAGTGTCACTTGACATGCAATTCCTTTAAGATCCTGGAACGACTCATCAGGAGGAACCTCATGGAGACCGCAAGTAAAAAATAGGTTTTGTCTCTAGGCACCATCATGACTTTAGTGAAGAAAAATCATGACTAATGAGCTTATCCAATTTGGTTTCCCATAGAGACAGGAAGCCAGTTAGGCTTATCAAGGCACTCCTAGGCCAACTACTGACCTTCCCAGGATGCAACCCACAACAGTTGCATAACTCCAGGATACCTTTAATGCTTGCTAAATAGATATATCAGGTGAAAGGAAATGTTGCTAAAATGCATTTGTCCTGCTGCAAGAATTCAACTTAGGATCTTTTGCCTTTGACCAGACAGCTGGCCACTGTGTGAAATATTTGAGTTCTATGACCAAATGACAGTAATAAAACTATAAGAAAAGTAGGCTTTCTGTAATTCTTTACTGCCAGAAAAAAGCATCTGGTTTTGTCATGCACATAAGGCTCCGATACAATCATGAGAGCATTATGGTGAGAGGAAAAAGCAGTGGCGCTAGATTATATCGATGTGGTTCAGAGAATACATCTCCCCATAGCCCAAGAGGGAAGTTTTTTTTTTTTTATTAACAAGCTTAGGTATACATAGCCATTTGCTGCTACCTAATTCTATATGAAAGATTACACAGTGTAGATCAAAATCTAGCTATAAGTTAATCTAATATTTCCATCTCACATTGGTGCATTCTGTTCTTGAATTATATAAATTTGGTAAATTAAATGAAGATTCAGGTAAATGACCTGGCAGAGGAAATGTGACCATTCATATCCCTGTTTCCAGACAATGTAGAGCTCACAACAAGTTAGAAGTGAAGAAGAATGTGAAGAACTTGAGAGACCTGGATGTGTTGCAGCATTGGTCAGATGGTGGCTGCATTGCAACCCAGAAACACAAAGTAATAACAATAGAACAGCAAGAAAAAAGACCACAGGGAAAGTACAGGCTGAAGGTAGACAATGCCTGGAAACAAAAATGGAGAACAATCTGAGAGTATATATATCAAGTTGTCTACCTCCTGGGTAGAGGGTTGTCTATGTCCTGAGTACCTACTTACTGCTTTACTACTTGGTTCAGAATCAGGTGAGAGAAATGTACCTAATCATCTATGTTTAGTTCAAGAATTGAAGAGTCCTCGTGGTGTAGTGGCAAGACACTCGCCTGGCGTTTCGCAAGCGCTTTGTCCTGGGTTCGTATCCCGGCCGGGGAGGATTTACTGGGCATCAATCCTTAACTGTAGCCTCTGTTTATCCAACAGTAAAATGGGTACCTGGTTGTTAAACGATTTGAGGGGTCATATTCCGGGGAACATAGGATTAAGGACCTGCCCGAAATGCTATGCGTGCTAATAGCTGTACAAAAATGTAAGAACTCTTGTACATATATAAATAAACTTGGGGACCCTTGGTTGAGAGCCAACAACATAAACCAATATGGCTCCAATCGACTTCGAGCCAACTGCGCTGTTAATCATAATTTTTTACATCACCTTAACTTTATATTTTGTCATTGTATATATGAATATGCATAAATTCTTTCAAAATTGAAAAATACAAATGAGAAAAACTTTCTCAAGAACCAGAGAATTATACACTAATAAACCCTTGCTTAGCTAAAACATGGAATAAAGATACTGTATTACAGTAATAACCCATGGCACTACATTATATATTATATATATTATATACACTATATATATATATGTGTATATATTATATTATATATTTCGGGCAGGTCCTTAGTCCTAATTTTCCCCAGAATACGACCCCCCCCCCAAATCGTTTAACCACCAGGTACCCAATCACTGCTGGGTGAACAGAGGATACAGTTAGGGATTGGTGCCTAGTCAATCTGTCCTGGCCAGGATACTAATCCAGGCTAAAACGCCCACGAAGCACAGGGCATGTGCTTTACCACTGCACCATGGGGACTGCGTCAATATAGGTAATAGGTCCACCGAGACCTGGTTGACCAGTCCAGCAACCAGGAGGCCTGGTCGAAGATCAGGCCGCGGAGACGTTAAATCCCGGAATCATCGCAAGGTAACCTGCATCAATATAGTGCAGGTCCTCCACAGGAACTGCATTTGTATATAGGATATAATGTTTTGTCAATGTAATCATTGTAAAATCTAAAAATTAGTCATGTAGTATGATAAACATGTGCATTTGGGTACTTTGACTTGACTAACTTGAGTTAGGTTAAGCTAAGTTAGGTTTGTATAACATAGTATACATTGTTTTCATTTTACTCTTTATGCTCAATTAGTATTAAGCTTTAGTCATTTAAGTTTTTTATGCCCGAAACGCTTTGCATAATAATGGCTTTAGGCATTGTATGTACTAGCCCTAACTATAAATCCATCACTCTTTGTAAAATCTCTTTTATGTATGTACCTTACCTAAATAAACATTTTGATTTTGATTTTATAATATAGGATATAATAAACTTGCCTAGCCTAGGTCAAGTCTTTAGGCCTATAAATGAAATCACAATAACTTACTGTATCTACGAGGCCTATGTTTGGTGGCGCGCGGATGGCAGCCTTCAATATTCTCTCCCTCAACCCAAGAAACATTTCCTGCATTCAATACCAGTGGTGGATGATGTATTAACCTTTACCCATCATAAACTAGCCATATCATCCCCCTGTTTTGTGTACACTTTGTGTGACAAACGTGAGACTTATCAGTGTGAACTGGACCCCATTGTGTATACTCGTGGCCATGATCACCAGGGTGTGGCACCCTCACTATTACCTGTGTTGTAATACTCTAATTTCCCCCTCTGTAGGGTGCGTCATCTCCTTCTGTCATGTGTAGCCATAACTTGATGTTGAGTGATGAATAACTTCTGTTGGTCAATACGTGAAGCACGGGCCACAGACCTGTACAGAGCACGGGACATGGACCTGTACATGCGTGATAGTGCACGAGCCCTCAACAGTGACCAACCATCTCACCCGCCCCACCCACTCCCACCAACTCATTACAAAACATATTTTTCTGCGGTTGGAAGAAAACGCTCACCGAGTGGGGCACTTATTTTATTTTTATAATAATAATACTAATTAATTATTACATAAAATAATTAATTAATAAAAATCATAAATGATTATAATTGATAATCCTTAAAGGAAGAAGCATAAGCTAATTATAACGAATAAATAGAAAATTAAAGAGGATAATTAATTATGGTGACTAATGATGATTAGTGAATAACCATAAATTATTATACAGAAATAATATTAATGGGTAATTCCAATTCTTGGTATTCTTGGCTTATCACTTTGGGGGTTCCGTCGGAGCACCCCCAAAGGTAACACAAATTCGTTACAAATTGGGACAAGTGTCCCCAGCAAACTGCTTTAGCGTCTTCCCTTGGAAAGTAAACCAGGGGATTCAGGGGATCCCGGGAGGAGGGTGGGCGTTTTGTAGTGTGTCGTCTGGGGAGGAGGCGGTCAAGAGGTCGCCGAGTCCATGGGCGCGCTTTAAGTACCCCGCTTGATGCGCGCGCAACTTGAGTCGGTTAGACACAAACTTATTATTATTTTTTTTTTTTTGTGATATATACAAGAGTTGTTACATTCTTGTACAGCCACTAGTACGCGTAACGTTTCGGGCAAGTCCTTAATCCTATGGTCCCTGGAATACGATCCCCTGCCGCGAAGAATCGTTGAATTATTTAAATTTTTAAATTTTGCCCGAGGTAGAACAAGATACAGTGTGAGTTTGAAGCACAAGGTAGGAAACTGAGGATGAAATTAGGTACTTTTTTATTTTACTTTTGAACAGGGCATGGGTTGGACAATTGTTTAATTCATCAGGGACTGAGATACAAAGACTGAGCCCTTTTATTTGCATGGAGTGTTTGCACAGATTTAGTCTGACTTTGGGGATATCAAAGAGATATTTATTCTGCGGTTGGAAGAAAACGCTCACAGAGTGGGGGACTTATTTTATTTTATAATAATAATAATTAATTATTTAAATACAAATAATTAATTAATAATAATAGTCATCATTAATGATTAAATACTTGATAATCCTTAAATGAAGAAGCATAATAGCTCATTATAACGAATAAATAAATGATTAAAGTAGAATTAATTATGGTGACTAATAATGATTAGTGAATAACCATAAATTAATATACAGAATAAAATTAATGGATAGCCGTTATAATGATCAAATACAATGAAGAGAGATCTCTAATTGAAAGTTGTATGATTGAATTACGGTAATTCCAATTCTTGGTATTCTTGCCTTATCACTTTGGGGGTTCCGTCGGAGCACCCCCAATCCCATGAGGGCCAGCGGCGCGGAACCCCCACGCCCCGAATGTTTGGTTTTTCTCCCCCCCCCCCCCTCTTCTCCTTTCTAATTGTCATTTCCCGCCGACCTTTTGCCTGTTTTGATTATTCTTTCGGCCTTCTTTTGTTTTCACACCCGGGTGTTTGAGGAGGCATACTCTTGCACCCGTATAACTGTAGTACCCAACGTCTCGAGCGAGGGGACCCTTTTATTGTCAATCCTCCTTTCGTCACTGAACCCGATCTCGGCGGACTGGGTGAATACTAGGTGAATACACACACATAGGAAGCAGTCCGTAACAGCTGTTTCCCAAGTACCTATTTACTGCTAGATAACAGAGGCATCAGGGTGAAAGAAACTCTGTCCATTTGTTTCCGCCATCGCTGGGGATTGATCCCCGGTCCCTAGGATTATGAGCCTCGAGCACTGTCCACTCAGCCACAGCCTCCCCCCCCCCCAGCATGTTACTCATCCCGTGGGCGGTGGTAGAAAGGGTTACAGAGGCCCATAATGGGTTCAGGAACTGAACCCCATAGTTCGTTTAGCTAAGCAAGTGACAATCTTTTGAAGCTAGTTATACACACACATACCGAGACATTTTTTTGTTAGGCGTTTGCCACTTTTTTTGTTAGGCGTTTGGTTAGCGCAGTAGTTAGGAAGAAAGTGGCACCTGGGTCTACCTGTGACGGCACCCCCCGATTAAGTGTGCCAGTGTGAGCATTGACTCCAGGGAGGAGGGTGGAGTACGTGTTGTGGGGTCGGCGCTGGAGGAGTTGAGGAGGTCGCGACCTCTGGTGACCACTTAAATACCCCGTTTGTTGCGGGCGCATCCAAGCGCAACTCGCGAGGCAGCTTTTTTCGTCTATACAAAAACTTTGCCATGCAGAATCATTTCTTTCTTCCACTTTATTTATAAAACTTTATTTTCGTTGTTTTACCATTTATAACACCACCCACCTGACTATCACCACTGATACCACCACCAAGCCACTATGTTACACACTATGACATAACTTAAAAGTTACATTAAAACTACTTAATGCTGCAACCATCTTCGCCTTCGATGAAAATTAGTATTTTACGGTGACCGACGGTGAAGGGTACCCGTCACGGCAGAGTTAAAGATGTTAATTAAGGGGGCGGTGGGCACCGTACCTGGACAGTAACCTTTTGTAACCTATCATATCTACACTGGCACGGGGAGGATGATGATTGATAAAGATTAAGCCATCCAAAAGGTGGCACGGGCATGAATAACCCGTAAGTGGTGGCCCTTTTAAGCCATCACCAGTATCAATAGATGAGACTGGAGATCTGTGGAGGTGCGACTACACCCTGCGTGACGGGAGATGTCTCCCGTCACACGGGGAGGAATTTGATTCTTTCTTTTATTATGCACCCCATACCCATCCCGTGGGTGGTGGTGAAAAGGGTTACAGAGGGCACATAATAGGTTCAGGAACTGAACCCCATAGTTCGCTTAGCTAAGCAAGTGACAATCTTTTGAAGCTAGTTACACATTTATTAATGATATATATACATATGTACATATATACAATCATTTACGCAACTTCGTATACACATCAATAATCTTTTTATATCACAAGTGATTCAACAAGAGGCTCACAACACTCACTATACAAAGCACTTTACAACTATGGTCAGTCACACAGTTACTAGTCTTGCTCCACACCCACCCAACTGGGCGGCAGCTTTACAGTCATGTGCAGGCTGCACCTACATTAAGCACATTTGGTATATTTCGCTAAGATTTCTGGCAGTACATCATTATGAATGAAATACTTACACATTTCTTAGACTCCATTGATGGTGTTATCTCTGAACTCCTCGATTTTTCACATTCCATTATATAATGATGCGAGGTATGCGAATAGTTCTGCTGACAGAGTTTACATTTAGTCAAATCTCCATCAACAGATGTCATAAACTCCCAGAGGTACTTGTAGCCGAGCCTAAGCCTAGCAGTGGTAACATCTAGAAGTTTGCTAACCTTATTGGATGACCCATAGACGCGCGGTTCTTCCTGCATAATAGAATGCTGATAGATGGACCAACTGGTGTGAATTTCATGTTGCCTCAAGTCTACGAGATTTTGTTGATGTTCCCGGAATATTACTACCCTCAGGCTGCTCAGAGGCAGTCCAAGAGGACTCTTTATGAGCAAGGGAGCTTTATGAGCTTTATGATTCCCTCTTTGCTTATAAAGAGGGAATCATTTCCCTCTTTATGAGCAAAAGTTTTGTATAGCTCATCAGTTCTATCATGCGTTCAGAGATCAATATGGGAAGGAATCCACAGGAGACAAACTCCATCATTTATTATTTCATTATATCTGTATCTAGCTTCAGAGATAAGCACGTCACAGTTATGCCTTGGGGGGCTGAGGGCAGCCAAGGATGACACGCTTACAATTAGCGTGTCAACTTTGGATTTATATACGCGCTCGAGTGTAAGGATTATGGCAACCAATTCTGTTTGAAGAGTGGAGGCCCAGTAATCTATACGAGCTCCACACTCATAGGAGAAGGAACCATCTCTCGCTCTCACAACACCTGCACTTCCAGTTGCACCTTGGGACTGATGCAAGGAACCTTCAGTGTAAATATTCTGGAAAAGGGAGCGCTCTCTGACTAAAGCATCAATTTGGCTTAGGCATTGTACTTTGCTTCTTGTCGAAGCAAGGTTTGTTCTTTAATCAGCTTCTTGGGTGGGGAAGGGGGGGGGGAGGGCAGTAATTTGGAAAGGTGTGATCTCCCATGGGGCAGGAAAGTGTTGTTGTTGTCTCTCTTGGTAGAGGTGAAACAGGGAGAAGGAGAACACGGTTGACTCACTGTTCACTGGCATCCAAATAATTATAAAACATTTTTGATAATTACGGTCGGGAAGAGAATAATTTAATGTGAACAATCGTCACCACAACTTATGGAGATGTTAACACGAGATTGCCAGAGCTTGGACCTGGCAACTCTCTTTGGATGAATAATCAGGAACGAATGGACACACCAGATGGACAGTTTAGTATTATATATTTATCTAATTAGTTCAATATAAACAATCCTAATCTATCTTCCCTATCAAGGAAATAGGATTATCAACACTTGTGATGTTAGAACATAAGGGACCACCAGTACCCACTCAAGATACAGCAGTAATGAAGCTTCCGATCGCCAGTCTTCCTCCCCCTGTGACGCCCACCACTAGACCCCAGACTCCTGTCTGGTCTGAGACACAACACTCACTCACTCACTCCTTCGTTGTTGTTTTAGATTCAGCTACAATGAACAAAAGTTCCATGTAGCACGGGCTATGGTGAGCCCGTAGTGGACTTACCTGGAGTGGGGCTGTATGTGCTCTTTCCCTCTCTGATTGATAAAGATTAAGCCATCCATGTTGTTTAAGATTCGCTACTTGGAACAAAAAAGTTTCAAGTAGCACGGACTATGGTGAGCCCTGATTGATTGATTGATGAAGATTAAGCCACCCAAGAGGTGGCACGGGCATGAATAGCCCGTAAGTGGTGGCCCTTTTGAGCCATTACCAGTATCAAGAGCTGATACTGGAGATCTGTGGAGGCGCGACTGCACCCTGCGTGACGGGAGATGTCTCCCGGACCAAGTGGTGACCAGATGGTCATGGTGAGCCCGTTGTGGACTTACCTGGCACCAGAACCGAGCTGTGTTTTTTTCAAAAGCCTCCCAAGATTGATTGATTGATTGATAAAGATTTAGCCACCGAAGAGGTGGCACGGGCATGAATAGCCCGTAAACCAAGCCACTCAAGAGAAGGCACGGGCATGAATAGCCCGTAATCTCCCTTTTCTCGTAACCAGCTTTTAAACCCCCTCAATCCCTAATTTTCCGTTGAATTAACGGACTTGAATCTGGTAACTTCTTGGAACAAAGGATTAGCTCGCCAACCTTTGAAGCTACCCGAGGTTTGTGTGGCCTTACCTCACCTCTCTGTGAAAGTGTGGTAAGTCAGGTGCCCCACCACGTCTCCACTCAGGTAACCTCAACAACTGTCACGTCAGGACATTCAACACAGATATGCACGACCGTGAGAGAGACAATGCAGTTCCGACAAATAAGGATCAGGGCGGCGCTCCATTAGATGCCTGTGAGTTAAACGTGTATGGCATTTTTCTAGCAAGAGTAATACCAATTGATGGAAAGAAGCTGTTAAATTCAACTGTAGTTTCTAAGTCTGTTGCTAGTGTGTAATCATCTTTGGAGAATTTAATCTGTTTTTTTATATGATTGTTGTTTAGATCCTAGATTGTTAAAAATGGGTTTCCATGTGCTTTTAATGTTTTCTTTTGCTTTAAATCTATTTACAAAATAGGATAGTTTAGCTATTATTATATTGGTAAGCGTTAATGAGTATCTTAACTAGTTCTTTTGCAATTAGGCAAATCTTGTTTTTTTGTATTCGTGCTTCCCATTAATTGCATTAAGTATGCCATTTGTGAGAGATGGATTGTGTAATCTTTTAGCACGGGAGACATCTCCCGTCACGCAGGGTGCAGTCGCACCACCACAGATCTCCAGTATCAGCTCTTGATACTGGTAATGGCTCAAAAGGGCCACCACTTACGGGCTATTCATGCCCGTGCCACCTTTTGGGTGGCTTAATCTTCATCAATCAATTAATCTTTTGTCAGTTACTTGCTTGGTGAGAAGAAGACAGTGTGTGTTGTAGAGGCTAAACGAGGAAGGTGTCAGTTATTGAATTTTTGTCAGCACAAGTCACACAAGGCTAGACTAAGAGAAACACAGAAGCTAAATAACGCTATCAACCGTTTTTAATTGGTGCTGTAAAGCACATTTCTTACATGTGAGAGCATTTATGGAAAATGTCTTAAATTCCTGAGTAGATGAGTGTTTGTTTATAAGAGGACGGAGTGTCTTAGCTATTTGTTTGGACAGAAACAAATCAGTCTCAGCAACATGTTTAGCTGAAACAAAATACAGAAACTCGTAACACTGTATCACAGGAAGATTCAGGGAAATAAATACACAAATATAATAAATATAAGTATAATAAATATAAAGAGAGTATGAAGCTAAATACAGCTAAGGGTGTAAGTTGCTGGAGACTCGTTAGTCACTGTAATCCTGGAGGAGCTGCACGACGTGGCGGTAGACGACGTCGGCAGCGTTCTCTGCCAGAAGGAAGTCGTTGTGGTTGAAGTTTCGAACTGAAACCCGATGGTCGAGGACCAGATTGGGCAGCTTTGCCGCCGTCAACCGGACACCCTGAAACATCGAACCGCAACACCGTCTTTATGTATGTATATATATACGATAAATATATATGTAAATATAGGTACGACATATATATATATATATATATATATATATATATATATATATATATGTCGTACCTAGTAGCCAGAACTCACTTCTCAGCCTACTATTCAAGGCCCGATTTGCCTAATAAGCCAAGTTTTCCTGAATTAATATATTTACTATAATTTTTTTCTTATGAAATGATAAAGCAACCCTTTTCTCTATGTATGAGGTCAATTTTTTTTTATTTGAGTTAAAATTAACGTAGATATATGACCGAACCTAACCAACCCTACCTAACCTAACCTAACCTATATTTATAGGTAAGGTTAGGTTAGGTAGCCAAAAAAGCTAGGTTAGGTTAGGTTAGGTAGGTTAGGTAGACGAAAAAACATTAATTCATGAAAACTTGGCTTATTAGGCAAATCGGGCCTTGAATAGTAGGCTGAGAAGTGCGTTCTGGCTATTAGGTACGACATATATATATATATATATATATATATATATATATATATATATATGTCGTACCTAGTAGCCAGAACGCACTTCTCAGCCTACTATGCAAGGCCTGTGGGAAAAACCTGCTGGGATTGATATAAGAGGAGACTACCAGGGACTTGTACTGAACTAAATTAAAAATTTACTGTCTGCAAATTAATTCAACTAAAATCTCTAGCTAGGGTTGTAAATCCTAGATCCTCTTTTCCTAATGACAAACTGTGGGCTGTAAGGGACAGGTGGGGTGAATGACTATGTTGATAGAAGTTCCAATCCACCTGTAGACAGGGATCTCACATCAGCTTGTATTTTATACAAGGATAAGATTTGATAAATTCAGTTATCTGACTGAACACTGGCTCTGTTTAAATCAGAGATTTAAACATACATAGTCTAACCTAGTACCATAACTTAACAGCCAATATGTACTTATACTATAAACAACAAATTAAATTGTAAAAGTATAAATAAATGACCTTAAATGGAGTCTTACTGTCAAGTACTAGAAATTATATTCAATTAAATGAACTTATATGATAACTTAAAAATTAACTAAGCAAACAATTGATAACTTAATTTATATATTCAAATATATATGCAGACATATTCAATTTATATGATACAGTTAGCTTGAGTGAATCTCTTCCCACGCTATGGACACTTGTGAGGTTTTTACTTATTGAGGCTGAATTCTTTTCTGACAGAATGGACACTCATGAGGTTCAGTGCTTGGATAAGATTCACAGCTACACTACAATTTTAATAAACTTACTGAAATGTGAGGCTTAGCCTCGCTTTTTAACCAACAGACAG
Source organism: Procambarus clarkii (assembly GCF_040958095.1). Lineage (NCBI taxonomy): Eukaryota > Metazoa > Arthropoda > Malacostraca > Decapoda > Cambaridae > Procambarus > Procambarus clarkii. The sequence continues at coordinate 40,368,822 of NC_091167.1, forward strand.
ATTTATAGGATATTAAAGTTACACAAGCATACAATTGGCCAATCATACACTAAATAACCTTCAATATACTTCTCTGCCAGTCGGGGTGCCTGTCTGACAAGTTTGCCAGACTGATTAACTCTCTTGTCGAGTTTAGGCACGATATTTTGCTACAGCGTTGCTGTATGATGATCTGGTAGCGTTGCTACGTGATTATCCTGCAGTTGCAGAAGAATGATTCGAGATAAAAGTTTATGAATGAAGGTGGAGGAAACCGTGTCACTGATCTCCACTATACACTCTATTTTATGTGAATGTTCACGGATTTTCCTTGTAGATATTGTCCAGGTACTCCCCCAGTTCTAGAGAGTATTCACTGGCGATAAAAATGTTAGATAAGGTGTCCTTGAGCTGGTAATGTTCGCTAAGGATCAGTCACTTGTTCACTCATTTGTAAACAAACGCGGAGTGCCGCTGGGCTTGTTGGTGGGCGCTTCTCTCCCCCTCATCGCCCTGCCATGCTCTCTGAGCACGGTAGCCTTCAATGAATATTGATTGATTATTTTTTACAGTCTAGACTTATGATTGAAATAAGATGTGATTATAATATAATTAGATATAAGATTTAAAGATTATAAGTAGTATTTGAAAGTACCACTGAATCTTATTAAGGATTCGATTTTTAATCCTACCGGATGTTGAATCAATGTTCCAATAGTTTTTTAATTAAGAAGTCCTTCTAGAAGCTTCTGGATCCTTGAAAGATCATGTACAAAGTCACGTAGGCATCAAAAGGGCCCCTGTTGCGTACGTGTTCATGGTGCCATTGTCATCCAGGATCAAGCTATATAATGAATCTTTAAAGATTCATTATATGATTTTGATACATTTTAGATATGATTTTGATATGATTTAGATATGATATAGAAATTATACATTTCTTAGATGATTATTAGATATGGTGGGTAAAAATTTCCCACATCTTCCAGAGGGAGAGAACTGGCACAGAGTCCAATACTTAGGACAATAGTAACCATATGTATTTATTTACTCTCCATTGGATTGATAATACAAGTGCAGATTTTGCTTGCACTTTTGTGCTGCTGTCCGTTGTGGACGATTGTGTCTGTTAGGAGTCTGTGGGTCTTGTGGAGTTAGAGTGTCTTGAGGTCTCTCAGGATCTAACTGCAGCTGGCTCACTGATTCCATGTGGATGAGTTTGTCCAATGTCTTCAGGGAAGTTGTTCCTTTAGACAGGATTTTGACTATTCTCAAAATCCCCTGACTATCTGGATGGACTGAGACAACTTTACCTAATGGCCAGTCAGCCCTAGGGCCATCACTGTCTACCAAGACAATATCGCCAGGTTGGAGATTAGCTATATTATGGGGGACATTGGCCCCATAGTGATGTTCTCGTAGAGATGTAAGATATTCTTTTGTCCAAACATCATTCCATTTATGGATTATGCTGGACAGATGCTTATACCCCTGAACCAACTCGCTCTGACCCACATATGAGGGATCTCTGATCTCATCATCCACTAGAGATGGTACTGGAGTCAGAAGTCTTCCATACATTAGGTGGGCAGGACTTAATGGCTCATGTTGAGTAGGATCCTCAGACAAGTAAGTCAACGGCCGGTTATTCACCCTTGATTCTATTTCCGTGATTACTGTCTGGAGCTCTTGAAGATTGATTTTCTGACGGTGTAGAGATTTTCTCAAGGATCTTTTTACAGTTCCTATTAACCGTTCATAAAATCCTCCGTGCCATGGGGCTCTCGGAGGGATAAATTTCCATCTGCAATGACGCTGTTCCAGTGTGGAAGTAACTGCAGGATGGGAACAGATTTCCCGTAGACATGCTTCTCCAGCTACCAAGTTTGCTCCGTTATCTGAAATCATCAGCTTAGGGCATGATCGGCGTGCTGCGAATCTGCGGAAAGCTTGAATAAATGATTGAGCAGTCATATCGGGTGTTACCTCTAGATGTACTGCCCTGGTGGTAGCACAGGTGAACAGACAGATGTATGCCTTGATAGGTTGCTTATCTGCAGTCCCTGTTAGATATATTGCTCCTGTATAATCTACTCCTGTCGTTTCGAAAGGTTGTAGATGGACCACTCGTTCCTTTGGTAGGGGTGGTGGCCCTGGATAAGAGCAAGTTTTTGCATCGTACCTTCGGCATATCATGCAATTCTTCAAGATTGATTTGACTGACTGTCTTCCCTGAGGAATCCAGTACTGCTGTCTGATTTGTGTGAGTGTGTCTAACACTCCTCCATGTTTGATGATTTGTTGATGTGTATGCAACACAATCAACCTTGTGATCCAATGATTTTTTGGTAAAAGCCATGGATGCACGGTATCTAGATTGATATCTGCGTGTTTAAGTCTCCCTCCACAACGCAGAATGTTGTGATTTTCTTGGTCTATCCACAGACCGAGATTGTGTTTTAACTTATGCGGAAGATTTTCATAGTTATTCCCATAAGTTTCTCTCTGGGCTTGTCTTACCCAATAGATAAGTGCATCAGGAAAAGTGTATTTTATACCTTTTTTCCTGAGATAATGAAACACGTTCTGTGTTACATTGATTAATTTGATGAGCGAGGAGTAACGAGTACAATCCAAGACTGATATTTGAGCTTGCTGCCTGGTGGTAGTTACGGTTTGTGTCGTAATGACGTGTGGCTTTTGTTCAGGCCAACTACCATTCACTAACCATCGAGGCCCATGAAACCAAATATCTGCCTTTGCAAACTGTTTAAATGTCATACCTCTTGATAAGAGATCAGCTGGATTATCCTTTGTTGGTACATGCAACAATTGAAAGCCTGCGGAAATTTCTTTAATTTCCGAGACGCGATTTTTTACATATGGAGTTGGACAGTTGTCGTTTCGTACCCATTGTAAGACAGCTTCATTGTCAGACCATATAATGACATCTTTGATGTTCATGGTAGACAAGACTTGTTTGATATGCACTGCTAAGCGTGTTCCAGTTAGCAGTGCTGTTAGTTCCATCTGAGGCAAAGTCCTCTTTTTTAATGGAGCGACTCTGGCCTTAGAGGTGATAAGATATGATTGATTAGAAGTCACTAAGTAAGCACAAGCTCCAAAAGCTTTGGCTGACGAGTCTGCGAATACATGTAGTGATACTTCTTCATTTTCCTCGACTATGTGTCTCGGAAAGATTATCTTTTCAACTAAAGTTTGTTCTTGAGCCACTTCCATCCAAGCTTTTTGTAACTGGATTGGTAGTGGATCATCCCAACCAACCTTAGCTTTCCATGCTTCTTGCACTAATAAACGCCACTTGATAGTCAAAGGATTTAGTAGACCAAGTGGGTCGAATACTTTGCTAACTTGTGAAAGCAAATCCCTTTTTGTAGTGATGTTGTAATTTACTGGCACAGATTTGATCGATATTGTGTCCGAGATTAAATCCCAATCCATACCTAACACCTTTTGTGATTCTGGTACGTGATATTCAGGGTAATCTCTTGCTATTTGATTATTCAATGTTGCATTATTAGAGGCCCAAGATTGTAGTGGCATGTTGGCACCTTGTAGCTCCTTGTTGGCCTCTTGATATAATTGTAACAGTTCAGTAGTACTGTTAACTGTCCCTTGAAAATTATCTACATATAGATTTTGACTGATTTCAGTCTTACAGGGACTTGATGATTTCTTCAGATGAGTATCTAGAGTTGCTTGCAACAGAAATGGACTGCTTGTCGCGCCAAAAAGAACTGAAGAGAATCTGAAAGTCACTACAGGACTATTGACATCTTCTGGGTTCTCTACCCATAGAAACTTAGTGAAGTCTCTATCTTCTTCCTGCAAGCCAACTCTGAGAAAGGCCTTACTTATATCTGCTGAATACGCATATTTGTTAAGTCTAAACTTCAACAGTATGTCATACAATTTCTGAGTTAGACTTGGACCTGTTTGCAAACAATCATTTAGACTGGTTCCTTGGGGTCCAGATTTAGAGCTACAATTAAAAACTATCCGTAAAGGAGTCGTTTTTGATTCTCTCATTACAGCCATGTGTGGTAAAAAATGGCCTATTTGCTTATTGTCATGTTTCACGACTTCGATGAATTTATTCTTTAATTGTTGAGCAATAATCTCATGATAGAGTTTTAAATGCTCAGGCCTTTTTCTTAGCTTTGCTAGTTGCGATTTAAATTGACTATAAGCCATGTGATAATTGGTAGGTAAGGTTTTATGGTTGATTTTCCATGGTAGCCTTACCCAGTACTGTCCATCATAGTACTGTACAGTTTCTAAGTATTGATTATATGCACAGACATCATCAGGACTTGGTTGTTCAGGAATTATTCCTATGGCATCAAGTTCCCACAATTGAGGTACAGATTCCAATCCATCATCAATCATGTGGGGGATTTTAAGTGGTGACTGTTCTTTGCCTAGTCATGCCACTATTACAGTTTCTGTATGATGTGATTTTTCAGGAGTTGAAGGTTCAAGATCTAGTATAGGTCCTGTCATCAATATGCCTCCTGCTGATTTGAGTATATTCATACCCATAGATTCTTCTGATCCCAGAATGAATCGATGATAGTAGTCAGCTCCAATCAGGATTCCGATATCCCCTATGTAGTCAGAATCAAGTAGAGGATCTGCTAATTGGATTCCTTTTTCTTTTAGGAATTTAATTGTGGCTGTCAGACCAGTCACTTCCATTTCAGTAGGAATTTTATCAACTACTATGGCTTCTACTGTCCTTTGGGATGTACCTAGACAGACATTGAGTTTTACTACTGGAAAGGTTCTACGACCAGAATTAGTAAAAAACCCTGATATAGATGTAGATACTTGCTTTGAAGATTTAAGTTGTAAATCTTCTGCCATCTTTTTACTGATAAAGGTTTTCTGTGACCCTTGATCAAAAAAGCCTCTAGTTGGAATACAAATTCCTTGATTGCATAGTTCTAGCTGTGCAGTAGGCAATATGGCTGCTGTAACAATTTCTGTATCCAAGTCGTTGACATTGCTCATTACTGTACAGAATTGTACGGCTGTTGTGGTATTATCATCTTTGGGCTTTGCCTGAGATGCAGGTTGATTATTGGAAGTCTGTGATCTGGATTGAGTGTTAATATCACCACAGAGTGCTGTGTGATGTACACTTTTATGACAATATTGGCAGTTCTGCAATTGAGTGATACACTCACTTGTATCGTGCTTCCGTAGACAACGGATGCACCTGTTCAGAGATTTCAGTCGATCGATTCGACTGGCACGGCCTACATAAACTGTGCATTGATAAATGGTATGTGCTTCTTGACAGAATAAACATTTTGGGGCACTTGTAGCTCCTTTTGTCTTATCTGTCTTAGGAGCTTGGTTTCCTACAGTTCTGTTAACTGTGGGGGATATAGCATAAGAGCCAACATTATTCTGTTTCCACTTTGCAGAAGAGGAGTTTTGTTGCCTTGATTTTTGACTGCCATTCTGGACATTTTTGCTTTTGTCCGTGGATTCACCTTTGGGGATTTTTTCTTGAGATCTAAGTTTTCCTCGGCTTCGTAATCTTTGTACGTAAGCTCGAAGTCCATCAAAGATTTGGCTTTGTGATAAGATGTTGTTACAAGTATGTAAAACTTGTAGGTAAGTAATTACATGCAAGTAGGTGATACAAGCATGTAACACTTGTACTCCTCCAAGGATTTCCTTAAAGGATGAATTGTATCTGTAATAATGTGTATCTACATTATTCATGATGTGATGAAGCATTTTGCTTTTTCTTTTTTTTTTCTCGGCTTTGCCTTTTCTGTTAAGTAAGTCTCTTTGAGATGCTTGATTAATTTCAGATTTTCTGAGGCTGCTTTCACTCCAGTGAAAGCATGAGATTAGGTGATCAAGACTATATTCTTGGATTAAGATAGTTATCTTAGATGGATGATAATATTTGTATTGACATTGTCAATGGGCTGTTAGCCTTTCAGATTGTGATGTGAGATTAAGATTGGTCTTAATCCCCAATTGTAGACTATTGTAGCCAAATGATGATGACATTTGTCTATCACCTGATTTAAATGGTCTGTAGGCTGTAGATTCAAGTGATTTTTTAGACACTTTGTGTCCTTTTCTTTTCTGTTTCAGTTGCTGGTGGAATACTGTTAGTCATTTTGACCTTTTCCGAGTTTTGGAGATTCCGAGATTCGGAGATTCCGAGATTTTTCTCTTTTTTCTGATAAATATGTATGATGTTAATGTATTTTGATAAATGAGCTTTCCTGTCTACTTAGGTAATGATTCCAAAGATCGTCCTTCATTTCCTCCCTGGAATCTGGTTGTAGCAGGTGTTCAATTATCAAAAGTACTGTAATAATTTAATTTGTGACCCGAATGCACGAATGCACCAAGTTGGTAAATCTTGTAATAATTTTTTAAAAATAGTAAATGGCACTATTTTTGCAAAGTTATTACAAAATCTGTTACCATAATAATTGTTAGATAAAATACAGTAGAATGTCTACTGGTTTTACCTGTAATATAGGGTTTGTACAGTTGATTATGGTTAGATTGTAATGAAATGCTCTTACAGTGATGATAACACTTTTTTAAAGAATATTATGTAATGAGCAGCTCTGAAAATCAGTAGATTAGAGATAATGCTAGATAATACACTTAAATATATATGTAATGTTACCACAATGAGGTAGATAATTGATATTTATGATTAAGATGCAGTTGTGTCTGTGACACTGATATAATTAAGTACTGTGGTTTCTTAACACAAAACAATATCAGATTGTTATGAATGCTTACTAGTTAATGGATATGGTGGCTTAAGCCACTGCAAACTATTTGTTTACTTAGATATATAGCTATGATAAATATTGGCTGATAGCTAGGCTAGGCTAGAATATGTAAAAATTATTCCAATGCAAAATCAAGAAGTTTCTTATGTATTTGGCACTGAAATATTCGGTAAACGAATGATCATAAATATCTAGGTATAAAGGACCATTATTATCTAGGTTCGAAGGACCATTAATGTGGGAAAAACCTGCTGGGATTGATATAAGAGGAGACTACCAGGGACTTGTACTGAACTAAATTAAAAATTTACTGTCTGCAAATTAATTCAACTAAAATCTCTAGCTAGGGTTGTAAATCCTAGATCCTCTTTTCCTAATGACAAACTGTGGGCTGTAAGGGACAGGTGGGGTGAATGACTATGTTGATAGAAGTTCCAATCCACCTGTAGACAGGGATCTCACATCAGCTTGTATTTTATACAAGGATAAGATTTGATAAATTCAGTTATCTGACTGAACACTGGCTCTGTTTAAATCAGAGATTTAAACATACATAGTCTAACCTAGTACCATAACTTAACAGCCAATATGTACTTATACTATAAACAACAAATTAAATTGTAAAAGTATAAATAAATGACCTTAAATGGAGTCTTACTGTCAAGTACTAGAAATTATATTCAATTAAATGAACTTATATGATAACTTAAAAATTAACTAAGCAAACAATTGATAACTTAATTTATATATTCAAATATATATGCAGACATATTCAATTTATATGATACAGTTAGCTTGAGTGAATCTCTTCCCACGCTATGGACACTTGTGAGGTTTTTACTTATTGAGGCTGAATTCTTTTCTGACAGAATGGACACTCATGAGGTTCAGTGCTTGGATAAGATTCACAGCTACACTACAATTTTAATAAACTTACTGAAATGTGAGGCTTAGCCTCGCTTTTTAACCAACAGACAGATTTATAGGATATTAAAGTTACACAAGCATACAATTGGCCAATCATACACTAAATAACCTTCAATATACTTCTCTGCCAGTCGGGGTGCCTGTCTGACAAGTTTGCCAGACTGATTAACTCTCTTGTCGAGTTTAGGCACGATATTTTGCTACAGCGTTGCTGTATGATGATCTGGTAGCGTTGCTACGTGATTATCCTGCAGTTGCAGAAGAATGATTCGAGATAAAAGTTTATGAATGAAGGTGGAGGAAACCGTGTCACTGATCTCCACTATACACTCTATTTTATGTGAATGTTCACGGATTTTCCTTGTAGATATTGTCCAGGTACTCCCCCAGTTCTAGAGAGTATTCACTGGCGATAAAAATGTTAGATAAGGTGTCCTTGAGCTGGTAATGTTCGCTAAGGATCAGTCACTTGTTCACTCATTTGTAAACAAACGCGGAGTGCCGCTGGGCTTGTTGGTGGGCGCTTCTCTCCCCCTCATCGCCCTGCCATGCTCTCTGAGCACGGTAGCCTTCAATGAATATTGATTGATTATTTTTTACAGTCTAGACTTATGATTGAAATAAGATGTGATTATAATATAATTAGATATAAGATTTAAAGATTATAAGTAGTATTTGAAAGTACCACTGAATCTTATTAAGGATTCGATTTTTAATCCTACCGGATGTTGAATCAATGTTCCAATAGTTTTTTAATTAAGAAGTCCTTCTAGAAGCTTCTGGATCCTTGAAAGATCATGTACAAAGTCACGTAGGCATCAAAAGGGCCCCTGTTGCGTACGTGTTCATGGTGCCATTGTCATCCAGGATCAAGCTATATAATGAATCTTTAAAGATTCATTATATGATTTTGATACATTTTAGATATGATTTTGATATGATTTAGATATGATATAGAAATTATACATTTCTTAGATGATTATTAGATATGGTGGGTAAAAATTTCCCACAAGGCCCAATTTGCCTAATAAGCCAAGATTTCATGAATTATTTATTTTTCGACTACCTAACCTACCTAACCTAACCTAACCTAACTTTTTCGGCTACATAACCCAACCTAACCTATAGAGATACGTTAGGTTAGGTTAGGTAGGGTTGGTTAGGTTCGGTCATATATCTACGTTAATTTTAACTCCAATGAAAAAAAATTGACCTCATACATAATGAAATGGGTAGCTTTATCATTTCATAAGAAAAAATTTAGAGAAAATATATTAATTCAGGAAAACTTGGCTTATTAGGCAAATCGGGCCATGCATATTAGGCTGAGAAGTGAGTTCTGGCTACTAGGTACGACATATATATATATATATATATATATATATATATATATATATATATATATATATATATATATATATATATATATATATATATATCGTACCTAGTAGCCAGAACGCGCTTCTCGGCCTACTATGCAAGGCCCGATTTGCCTAATAGGCGAGTGATTTTCTCAGGCCTCAGGTCTCATGTTTCACGGCCTCAGGCGTTAAACCTGAGGCCTGTAGTGCGTCTTTCACGTATTTCAGGGGAATTTTTCATGTTAATTTTGAACTTTAGCCCTCCTGTAGCTCTGACTGATCCAGTGGATATGTGGTTCCGCAGGTTTATTACTATGTGTCAGACGAACGTCCTCTTCTCTATTTTAAATGTGGCTAGCAAAGCTTGGGATTGTTATCAAGCAACAGAAGAAATAATTCCATTTCTCCCGGGAAATACCCGCGAAGAGCAACTTACCCGCTGGAACCATGGAAGATACTAGGCTATACTTCACAATATATCTGGATATATTTCCGGATATTCCACAACGTTTTTATTTAATAAGATTATTGTTCTGCATACTTCTTTTATGTGTACCCGAGGTAACTTTTCCCTTATGTACCCCAGCTAGCTACCATAATGATTCATAATACGCTAATATTTTTTTACGTTGTGATATTGGAGCTTCTATCTAACAGTCTGGCTCTCAATTAGTCATTATTGATTTTCATTCACGAAAGTTACGGAACAATCTTAAGATCTAATACTGGTATTATTTCTAATTTACATATTTGCCTGTGGCCGATGTTGCTTGAGCAGCGTCGCAGTGTCGTCAGAAACACTTATGAAAATATTTCTCTACTTTGAACACTTTTGATTAGAGGTTGTAACTAAAGAGTAGTGTCATGTAAAGTGGTCACTGAGCAAGTTCTAAAAATGACCGACAACCTGATAAATTCTTGTCTCATGATGGAGTAAATATCAGATATAAAATCTAAATTTCTACCTTTTTATGCTAATATAAATATCTGTCTGATGGACGAAAGTAACCAATGTAGGAAATAATTCAGACTAGTAGAGAACGTTCCACACAGTGTCACCAACCAACTGTGCTTGTCAACTGATCACGAGGACTGAGCCTGACCTGTGGGTCGACGACAAAGTCGTTTTCCGACCAGAAGATACCGACGGGGACGTTGACGCTACTGAGGGAGTAATCTGGTGGCGAGGGCGACCCGTACTCCAGAAGGTTTCTCTCTGGCCCGTAGTCGAAGGCATGAAATCTTCCTGCAATATTATGTTCTTATGTAATATTGTAAGTAATAAGCTTATGTTCTTATTACTTATGTTCTTATAACAAAGGGGATATTAATAGGGGTATTAATAGTATCAACACAAGACAGAACACGAAACAATGGGTATAAATTTTATAAGTTTAAATTTAGAAATAAATAAATACTGATAAATTTATTTTATATAGATATATTTACCTAGGTAAATACTGATTCGATAACAGGGTTGTTGATTTGTGGAACCAATTACCGCGTAGCGTGGTGAAGGTGGAGTCCCTTGATTGTTTCAAGCGTGGGTTTGGACATATGAGTGGGATTGGGTAGTTATAAATAGGAGCTGCCTCGTATAGGCCAATAGTCCCTCTGCAGTTACCTATATTCTTGTTGACCAAATCACACACTAGAAAGTGAAGGGACGACGACGTTTCGGACCGTCCAGGACCATTCTCAAATCGATTGTGAAATTGACCACAATCGACTTGATCGTGTGGTTTGGTCAACATTTTTCAGCCACGTTATTGTGACTCCTCGCCTGCACCTTTATTCTTATGTTCTTATTATAGTCAGTTGTTGACACTTAGCATTGAGGCTAACGGGGTGATGACATGGTCGATGATGTGCAACGTTATACCTGATTGGCCGAATCATGTGACAGTGGATGTGCTTGGTAAGAAAAACATACATTAAGTGTGGTATATAGGAATGTAAAACAAATGTTGGTGTATCTTGTTGTGTATAAGTTCCTGTGAGTAACTGAGAGGCGCTCTTATATGTTTACTTCTGTGTGTAGTAAATATCACTAATGTCGTTCCACTATATATTATTTCGTACCCATGTGGCAAATTGCGCAAATAAATTAAAAATTAAGACTATGTTCACAATGAACTGTATCTTGACGAAAATGACAAACTGCATAACTTAATTATGTTGGCAACTAAAAAGAGTGTCTGGTTTAGTGCGTGCAGGTGAAGTGCGGTGACTACTGACCTGAGTGGTGGACCTGCAGCAGTTGAGTCACTATGTGAAGACCAGTCCCGGCCGGCCAGTGGGAGAAGATCACAGGCATATACTCCTGGAGAATACTCAAGAGGGTGACAACAGGAAGATCACAGGTATATACTCCTGGAGAATACTCAAGAGGGTGACAACAGGAAGATCACAGGTATATACTCCTGGAGAATACTCAAGAGGGTGACAACAGGAAGATCACAGGTATATACTTCAGGGTAATACTCAGAGGGTGGCAACGGTAAGATCACAGACCCCGAAGGTGGATAAGTTACAAAATAAAAGAAACTTAAGTTACTGTAATATCCGAAAATGTTAACGTGTTTTAACCTATTTCATTTTGTTTTAACGTATGATAACATTAAGACTAATTATTATGAGTGATCGTTGGTTTTATAGCAAAATGTCTGGTCGGACTTCTATAGATGTGAACAGAACGCGCTTAACTAATCTTGGAGATAAGCTGTCTGAGAGCAATAGTACACCAAGAACTTCAACAAAATCTTGTAGATCTGAGGCAAAGTGAAATCGACACCAGTAATTCCATCTATCGTCATACTATGATGCAAGAGGGGCCACACATCTATGGTACATCTAATAAAATCAGCAGACTTCTAGATGTTACTACTGCTCGGCTTAGACTCGGTTACAAGTATCTCTGGGAATTCTCATTATCTGCTGATGTAGATCTGACCAAATGTAAAGTGTCAACAAAATTATTCGCATACCCTCCGTCACTATGTGATGGAGTGCGAAAAGATACGTGAATTTAGAGACATTTCCTTAACCAATGTTCCAATGATGTGTAAATATTTAATTCAAAATGATCTCCTACCAGAAATTGTAGCCAAATATCCCCAGTTTGCTAACTGTAGGTAATAACTAAGTAATTGTAACCTATCCACGGCTGCCCACTGGATGGGGGGCGGTGTGCAGGACAAACATCAATTGTGACACTAGCTCTCCACATATGTCAGTTGCTTAATTTAGAAACTGTATTTATTGAGAACACAAAAACAGTACTAGATTAAATTGGGAAGAATAAGATTGTCCCTTCTTTCAGCTTATCACTCATAAAAAACATTCAATCTCCACAATACAAATATTTATACCACTAGCTCATCAAGATTGTAACTTGTTTAGCTAAATTAATGGTGGAGTTCAGTCCCTGAGCCCAATATGTGCCTCTGTAACCTTTCCCACTACCACCCACAGGATGGGTATGAGGTGCATAATAAATGAACTAAAAATAAACTATAACATATAAACAAATAAAATATCAAATGAACAAGTAAAAAAAATATAAATGCTAATTGTATACAAGGGAGAGACGAATGGGAAGGAACCACTCACTCTATCCAGGTAGAAACCGTTTGATCCACCAGCAACGGTGAAATATATGAAAACACACAGGAAGTTGGCGACGGCTCCATCTGCACACACTGACGAGCTCGTGTCAACTCTTTTGGGCGTCAGCGGTAGCAACTCGAGGTGCCTCGTGCGTGACAGTTGGTCCTGCAACATTATGGCAGCGGTTAGTGTGGTGGCCCCCAACTGCCACAATCAATCAATCTTAATCAATCACAATCTTAATCAATCAATCAACGATTAAGGGTTACTCATTTTCAAGAACAAGATGATGCGAGGTGAACCAACAACCCGTCCTCTTAAAAATAACGTCACTTTTAGCTCGTATGCTCACTATGGCCAAATTCGGACGAAATTTGAAATGAAATCGACTCACAAAAGTGACGTTCTGTTCCGTTTTCTGTTTGAGTCGTCCGGCGTACGCGCAGAGTTTTTTTTTTTTTTTTTTTTTTTTTTTGTGATATATACAAGAGTTGTTACATTCTTGTACAGCCACTAGTACGCGTAGCGTTTCGGGCAGGTCCCTGGAATACGATCCCCTGCCGCGAAGAATCGTTTTTTCATTCATTAAGTACACATTTTACTGTTGCGTTAAACAGAGGCTACAGTTAAGGAATTGCGCCCAGTAAATCCTCCCCGGCCAGGATACGAACCCATGACATAGCGCTCGCGGAACGCCAGGCGAGTGTCTTACCACTACACCACGGAAACTGTACATAGGTTATAAGAAAGGTTATAAGAGGACACTTTAAATTAACGTTTTTCATAACGTTTTGAAACTTTATGAGAATTTCCTGCCCACCTAACCTATCAGAGGACCCTTAACTTACTGTTGTTGAAAAAAAAAAATCCCAAATTTATTTTCAATTTTTTTTCATTTTCAAATTACGTCTAAATTCGGCCATACGGGCAAACGGCCAAAAGCGACGTTCTTTTTAAGAGGACAGGTTACCAATGCTTATATATATTTAGTTCCCATATGTGACTTAAGTGCTCGTGTTCCCCCGTATCAGGTGTGTAATCCTGAAGATATCGAGTTCTTGACAAAACGTTGTAGTTACGTTGTGTGTGGTTCAGGGTAGTAGGTACGATACATACATCATTACATACATACATACATACATACATACATACATACATACATACATACATACATACATACATACATACATACATACATACATACATACATACATAAACAAAATTTTGCAGCTTACATCAATCAAATTCGCAAATGGTGACACCACACTCATGGGGACAGGTCTGCCTGTTATGTAGGCGGCGGGCGCCAAGGCGGCCATCACACGCACCTGTGGAAGAGACAAGCTATTAGTGAGAGACGCCACTATCACCTGGGTGCCTTTGTCTGTGTGTTTAGTCACCTTGGTGTGTGTTTGTGTGTGCTGACTCACCTAATTGCATTTGTTTATGTTTAGCTACCTAATTGTATTTGTGTGCCTAGTGGCATAGATGTGTTTGTGCGCACATTAATCCCCTAATTGAAATTGTAGAGTAGGATTACAGCTGCTGTGTGAGCGTCTTTAAATCATGTATCATAGCATATTTGTGTTCTGGGTTCTGCCAGACTTAACTACACTTCATCATTGGTAAGTTGAGCTCCTCTAATTAATAACGAGATATTGGAGACTTTACATAATACAATAACCGCAATTTCTGTACAGCATCGTAAATAATATAATATAATAATTCATTATGTCGGTGGACAGGCAGCCAGAGTGTATTCATACACGTTAGGCTTATATCTAAGTCCCCCCCCCCCAAAAAAGTCGAATTACTGACCCCGCCCAGGATGGAACCCCACAAGCTGACTAACTCCTAAGTACCTACTTACTGCTAGGTGAAGAGATACATTAAGAGAGAGGAAATGCACTCAGCTATTTTTGTCCCACCCGGGATTCGAACCCAGAATTATCGAATATGCGTCGAGAACGAACCCGACTGTACTACCGGCACCCTATAGATGAAATGTTCTTAGTGCAAAGATTTCAATATTTTTTCATTTTTTTATTTGGGGCAAGATGAAACGATCAAGATATAAGAGGCGGCAGCGTACCCACCCAGGAGTTGATGTGTGGGTGGTAGTCCAGCGTAGCAAAGAAAATGGCGGCGCCCAGAGAGTGACCGACGTAGTAGACCTGAGGAGCACCCGTCGCCTTGCGCACGTAGCTCAACATGGCCGGCACGTCGTAGCGCGCTATCTCGTTCCAGCTCCACCACCACATTAACAATACCAATATTAATTGTTGCTGCGGAAAAACTGCCACTCTCCGTAGCTTAGAAACTAGTTATTCCATATTTTTACGTATTTATATATATATTCCATATTGTCCACAGTAGTGCTTTAACTCTGCCACCTACCTGTAGTCCCAGAACTCTGCCACCTACCTGCAGTCCCAGAACTCTGCCACCTACCTGTAGTCCCAGAACTCTGTCACCTACCTGTAGTCCCAGAACTCTGCCACCTACCTGTAGTCCCAGAACTCTGCCACCTCCTGTAGTCCCAGAACTCTGCCACCTACCTGTGGTCCCAGAACCCTACCACCTACCTGTAGTCCCAGAACTCTGCCACCTACCTGTAGTCCCAGAACTCTGCCACCTACCTGTAGTCCCAGAACTCTGCCACCTACCTGTAGTCCCAGAACTCTGCTACCTACCTGTAGTCTCAGAACTCTGCCACCTACCTGTAGTCCCAGAACTCTGCCACCTACCTGTAGTCCCAGAACTCTGCTACCTACCTGTAGTCTCAGAACTCTGCCACCTACCTGTAGTCTCAGAACTCTGCCACCTACCTGTAGTCCCAGAACTCTGCCACCTACCTGTAGTCCCAGAACTCTGCCACCTACCTGTAGTCTCAGAACTCTGCCACCTACCTGTAGTCCCAGAACTCTGCCACCTACCTGTAGTCCCAGAACTCTGCCACCTACCTGTAGTCCCAGAACTCTGCCACCTACCTGTAGTCCCAGAACTCTGCTACCTACCTGTAGTCTCAGAACTCTGCCACCTACCTGTAGTCCCAGAACTCTGCCACCTACCTGTAGTCCCAGAACTCTGCCACCTACCTGTAGTCCCAGAACTCTGCTACCTACCTGTAGTCTCAGAACTCTGCCACCTACCTGTAGTCCCAGAACTCTGCCACCTACCTGTAGTCTCAGAACTCTGCCACCTACCTGTAGTCTCAGAACTCTGCCACCTACCTGTAGTCTCAGAACTCTGCCACCTACCTGTAGTCTCAGAACTCTGCCACCTACCTGTAGTCCCAGAACTCTGCCACCTACCTGTAGTCCCAGAACTCTGCTACCTACCTGTAGTCCCAGAACTCTGCCACCTACCTGTAGTCTCAGAACTCTGCTACCTACCTGTAGTCCCAGAACTCTGCTACCTACCTGTAGTCCCAGAACTCTGCCACCTACCTGTAGTCCCAGAACTCTGCCACCTACCTGTAGTCTCAGAACTCTGCTACCTACCTGTAGTCCCAGAACTCTGCCACCTACCTGTAGTCTCAGAACTCTGCCACCTACCTGTAGTCCCAGAACTCTGCTACCTACCTGTAGTCCCAGAACTCTGCCACCTACCTGTAGTCCCAGAACTCTGCCACCTACCTGTTGTCCCAGAACTCTGCTACCTACCTGTAGTCCCAGAACTCTGCCACCTACCTGTAGTCCCAGAACTCTGCTACCTACCTGTAGTCTCAGAACTCTACCACCTACCTGTAGTCCCAGAACTCTGCCACCTACCTGTAGTCCCAGAACTCTGCCACCTACCTGTAGTCCCAGAACTCTACCACCTACCTGTAGTCCCAGAACTCTACCACCTACCTGTAGTCCCAGAACTCTACCACCTACCTGTAGTCCCAGAACTCTGCCACCTACCTGTGGTCCCAGAACTCTACCACCTACCTGTAGTCCCAGAACTCTGGCTGGTCAGGTGAGAGGGTGACGTGGCGACGGCCGTAGAAGTTTCCTCTGGTGTTGCCGATCCAAACGTCGTATCCCTCGTCGGCTAATATGAACCCTAAAGGATGAAGAGTAATTATTATTAATGAAATTATAGTATCAATGTTATTTAGAAAAGTGACAACTTATTTGAAATATAATATTACATAGGTTTAACATACCTAATGCCTGGTCGGGATCATTCATCACGAAGTCTGCGCTCGACGAGAAGACGCCGTGGAGGAGGAAGGCCACACGACGAGGCTTGTTCCTCTTGTTCCTCCCGCCGCTGCCGCTGGTCCTCGATGCTGCTGAGTTGAGAAATGAAGGAGACACTCATTGCTGCTAATTTTAAGAGTTTGTTTAATTCATTGATTGAGCACCAGAAGCGCACAGCATATCACACTTGGCCGTCTGTAGCCAGAGAATACGGCTTGTTATTACAGTCTGCATTTTAGTAAGTTAGTGTTACATTATTACCTTATGAAGAGCATAAGATAACAATTTTATATAACAGATCGTAAAATACTAAAACTTGTTGTGTTATTAATTAGAGTGGAGATGATGGACTGCTGGCAGCGAGGGACCAAGTGAGATGTGCATTACAGCACTCGGCTTTGTATCTGACATAATGTGGTGGAGGGAGTTTATCACACTACTCACCTCCTGGTGAGTGTAGAGTCGCACGCTTCACCACGTCTCCCAGAGGGTGTAGAGTGTTTTGGGAAATGTTAGGGAAGGCGTGAGGGTAGAGGAAGGGGTCCCTGAAGGAAGTGAAGGGGTTCAGTGTAGCATGCAGTGCGGCAGCGTCCGCGATGCGGCCATACGGTATGCGGTGCATCTCCAGGATGTATCCGTCTTCTGTGATGAGGTGGTGAGTCTCTGCTGTGTACCCGCGGACCTTCATCAGTTCCGGCTGCCGGTACACCACACGTCAGTACATGTCGCTGCCCACACCGTATAACAAAGACACACACGACTACAGTAATACAGGTCAAGTCGTTACACAAAGGGAAGGGCTTGTTTCATCGTATTCTAGTCATGTACTATAATGGAGTGGATGAGGTATGTCACCCACTAGGCAGGCGGTCCTCCTTGCCAGATTAGTGGACGATTGTTCATGGCATGTGAAGCCCATCTATTACTCGAGGAAGCAGACTGTATCTAATGTCGTTAATTATGTCATAAGACGCACATACAGGTAATTGTTGCGATACTATTGGTTTTGTTGAAGAATTTCTCTCCTCCCAATATAGTGTTCATTTTGTTGAAAGTACTGACTCTGTGTGTCATTAAATGAGAGTACGGTCCTGCCGTACTGTTGAGTCTCTTGTGACGAGAGAGTCACAAGAGTCTCTAAACCTGTTGAGTCTCTAAATGCACTGTAGTTGCCATATATTTGTCTCCACCATTCATATTCTCTTACCATTTCGACTGATGGCTCGAAATATGTGGTTGGTTAGGGATTCTCCATTATTACATATATGTTACCTCTCTTATCTCTCTCTAAAAATATTATTTTTACAAACTATGCAGTCATAGATGTTCTTAACAAGATATTATTATCAAAACAAACTTTGTTATAACAGAAAACGTTACAATCGCCTTAATGCCACTCAAATCTTTTAACTTCGATCAATCTATATAAATTCTATAAATCTATAGATCTATAAACTCATAAATATTTGTATCACCCCTTGTATGTATGTATGTACCTTACCTGAATAAACATTTGAATTTATAGAAATGCAATTATTGTTGTATCTTATATTTAATCAAATACAAACAAGTGTAGTTTTGTTAGCTAGCCTTCTTGACACAAACTTGAATAAAATGGACAATGAATCAGTAAAATCTGCCATTCAGACGTGCCGCATTTTCAAAACATATGCATTTGAGAGTCATTATATAAAAGAAGGCACACACCGTCTGTGTGACAGAACAATAGTTAGCACCGTCTGTGTGACAGAACAATAGTTAGCACCGTCTGTGTGACAGAACACTACCAATTCCGAGACACCATTCAGGGTGTTAAGATGAGAGCAACAACACGTGTGACCAGTCATGTCAAACGTATCAGGTCCACACAAATCATATCGACGACATACAAATCAAAGGATTCTTGGTTAAGTCAAAATAAAGGTACACACACAATTAAACAAAACATGAAAAAAAGAAACTGACGAAAAGCGAAGGTCTTTTCCTTGCCAAACTTAGTTTGTTTAGTAACAGAATTGTCTTGGCAAGCCTTGTAACACCGGAATTATAGGTCCGGTTATTTATTTGGGAAAACAAGAATTGGCATTCCATGGGCATCGTGAGTGCCAAGGGTCAAGTTCCTCAATTACAATTGAAGGCAATTGTTGGAGCTTATTAATGTATTTGCCAAATTTTATACATTACTAGAGCAATATTTATTGCCGAGTGGTCAACATGCAACATATCTCAGCCCTGACAGGCAAAATGATCTGATAATAATTATCAGTACAGGATCTATCGAAGATAATAGCTGACATCAATTTGGCTCAGTACTTTGCAATGATTGTTGACTCTCGTATTTATATCAGCACCACTGATCAATTTTATCTTTGCAGTATGTAACAGTAAATGATGATATAATTAAACGATTTATACAATTCAGCGAATAAACTGCAGCAAAGGCTGAAGATTTTTGTTAACAATCTTCCTGACGTAATCAAAATCTTATGGCCGTCAGTAGCTGTGTTTCACGGCCCGTCTTACAGCGGAGCAACACCATGTCGGAAGCCTTGTCTGCTCTCCCAAGATTAGGGAAGTTGCTCCAAATGGCAGTCTTGACGCACTGCTGTCCACACAATATTAATTTGGTTCTAATTGATGCCATAAGCTCCAATATTCAAGTCAAGTTAATTTTTTGTGGGAACTCTTAAAAAGTTCCTCGTCTTTCGGTACTAAAGAGTCTAGATGGGCGTCCAGAAAACCAGGGGCAGAGGCAGTCTTCTACAAGTTATCAGCACTAGTAGTTGCTCCACAAAGAGTATTGAGATAA